>NW_019942573.1:252147-257470 GCF_002910315.2 Salvelinus sp. IW2-2015 | reverse complement strand
TTGTTGAATATGATGGAGGAAACAAGTACAAAAATATCTATATTCACAGTAATACGAGTCCTATATCAACATAAGCTGAAAAGGCCGCTCAGCAAGGCAGAACACCACTGCTCCAAATCCGCCATAAAAAAGCCAGACTACGGTTTGCAACTACACATGGGACAAAGATCGTACTTTTTGGAGAAATGTCCTCTGTCTGATGAAACAAAAATAGAGCTGTTGGCCATAATGAACATTGTATGTTTGGAGGAAAAAGGGGAGGGTTGCTACGGAAGAACACCATCCCAACCGTGAAGCACGGGCGGTGGCAGCATCATGTGTGGGGGTGCTTTGCTGCAGGAGGGACTGCGTGCACTTCACAAAAATAGATTACATCATGAGGGAGGAAAAATTATGTGGATATATTGAAGCAAGACATCAGTCAGGAAGTTAAAGCTTGGTCGCAATGGGTCTTCCAAATGGACAATGACCCCAAGCATACTTCCAAAGTTGTGCAAAATGGTTAAGGACAACAAAGTCAAGGTATTGGAGTGGCCATCAAAACCCTGACCTCAAACAAACATAGCTTTATTGTTTAAACATGTTATAGGACTGTCATCTGATGAAGTTGTTTCTTGGTTAGTTTGGTGATCTTGTTAGTTATGTTTGGTTTTGTGGCATGCTACCTGTGCTGTGAAAAATGTCTGTCTTTTTTGTATTTGGTGTGAGCTACATAGATATAAGTGGTGTTTTCGCTGTTTGCTATATTGTGTTTTCGCTGTAAAACACTTAAAAAATCTGAAATATTGGCTGGATTCACAAGATGTTTATCTTTCATTTGCTGTACACCATGTATTTTTCATAAATGTTTTATGATGAGTATTTAGGTATTTCACGTTGCTCTCAGTAATTATTCCGGCTGCTTTGGTGATATTTTTTATGGTAGCTGCAATGTAAAACTATGATTTATACCTTAGATATGCAAATTTTCGAACAAAACATAGATTTATTGTATAACATATTATAAGACTGTCATCTGATGAAGTTGTTTCTTGGTTAGTGACTAATTATATCTCTATTTGGTCGGTTTTGTGATAAGCTACCTATGCGGTAAAAAAATTGTGAAAATATGCGGTTGAGTCTTTTGCTATTGTGGTTAGCTAATAGAAATACATAGTGTTTTCGCTGTAAAACATTTTAAAAATCGGAAATGATGGCTGGATTCACAAGATGTGTATCTTTCAATTTGGTGTCTTGGACTTGTGATTTCATGCTATTTATATGCTAGTATTTACTTGTGGCGCTATGCTAGGCTATGCTAGTCAGCTTTTTTACTGATGAGGATGCTCCCGGATCCGGGATGGTGACCAAGTAGTTAAGCAAAACAAAGTAGATGGTGATACTTGACCATTCTCCCATCTACTGTACATTGACATGATCAGCAGCTTCAAGTTCCTGGGCACCCCGATATCCTTTTCTGCCCTCAGTTACTTCACTCAAAAAGTCTCACTTATGCTTCTCCACTACCCTCAAACTTGCTGCACCACGACCTATGTACCAGCTACGGTGTCTGTTTTTATTGCCATAACACATGTAAATGAAATGTCCATATTTACTGTAAGATTTATTTATGGTAACATTGCACATATTGTAACATAGTCCCTTGACATACATGACTTAACTACTTTGCGTAATGCTCAGTTTACCCACTAAGTGTAACGGCAGCCTTCCTCCTCTTCGTCTGAAGAGGTCCTGACCAACACTAAAACAAGCACAACACACAAGAACTATGGTCAGAACGTGACAGTACCCCCCTCCTGAGGTGCGGACTCCGAACGCACCCCCTAAAACTCTAGGGGAGGGTCTGGGTGGGCATCTGTCCGCGGTGGCGGCTCCGGCGCTGGACGAGGACATCACTCCACCATTGTCTTTGTCCCCCTCCTTAGCGTCCTTTGAGTGGCGACCCTCTGACCTTGGCCTAGGAACCCTCACAAAGTGCCCCATCAGACTGAGGAGACAGCTTAGGACAGAGAGGTAGCTCAGTACAGAGAGGTAGCTCAGGACAGAGAGGTAGCTCCGGACTGAATGGCAGCTCCAGACTGAATGGCAGCTCCGGATTGAATGGCAGCTCCGGACTGAATGGCAGCTCATGACTGGAGGGCAGCTCATGACTGGAGGGCAGTTCATGACTGGAGGGCAGCTCATGACTGGAGGGCAGCTCATGACTGGCGGGCGGCTCTGGCAGCTCCTGACTGACTGGCGGCTCTGGCAGCTCCTGACTGCTGCGGCTCTGGCAGCTCCTGACTGGCTGGCGGCTCTGGCAGCTCCTGACTGGCTGGCGGCTCTGGCAGCTCCTGACTGGCTGGCGGCTCTGGCAGCTCCTGACTGGCTGGCGGCTCTGGCCAGCTGACCGGACTCTGGCGCTGCGGCTCTGAGCTCCTGACTGGCTGGCGGCTCTGGCGGCTCCTGACTGACGGGCGGCTCTAACGGCTCGGGACAGATGGGCGGCTCTGACGGCTCGGGACAGACGGGCGGCTCTGACGGCGCTGGGCAGACGGACGGCTTAGATGGCCCTGGGCAGACGGACGGCTCAGATGGCGCTGGGCAGACGGACGGCTCAGATGGCGCTGGGCAGACGGAAGGCTGAGACGGCGCTGGGCAGGCAGGCAGCTCAGATGGCGCTGGGCAGGCAGGCAGCTCAGACGGCGCTGGGCAGGCAGGCAGCTCAGACCTGCTGAGGCACACAGTAGGCCTGGTTTGTGGTGCCGGAACTGATGGTACCGGACTGGAGACACGCACCTCAAGGCTAGTGCGGGGAGCAGGAACAGGGCACACTGGACTCTCGAGGCGCACTATAGGCCTGGCGCGTGGTACCGGAACTGGTGGTACCGGACTGGAGACACGCACCTCAGGGCTAGTGCGGGGAGCAGGAACAGTGTGTACAGGGCTCTGGAGACGCACAGGAGGCTTGGTGCGTGGTGCCGGAACTGGAGGTACCGGGCTGGAGACACGCACCACAGGGAGAGTGTGTGGAGGAGGAACAGAGTTCTGGAGACGCACAGGAAGCCTGGTGCGTGGTGTAGGTACTGGTGTTACTGGGCTGGAGCGAGGAGGTGGCGCCGGATATACCGGACCGTAAGGGCGTACAGGAGCTCTTAAGCACCGAGCCTGCCCAACCTTACCTGGTTTAATGCTCCCCGTAGCCAGGCCAGTGCGGCGAGGTGGAATCGCCCGCACTGGACTGTGCTGGCGAGCCGGGGACACCATGCGTAAGGCTGGTGCCATGTACACCGGCCCGAGGAGACATACTGAAGACCAGATATGTTGAGCCGGCTTCATGACACCTGGCTCAATGCTCAATCTAGCCCGGCCGATACGTGGAGCTGGGATGTACCGCACCGGGCTATGCATACATACAGGAGACACCGTGCGCTCTTCCGCACAACACGGTGTCTGCCCGTACTCTCGCTTTCCACGGTAAGCCCGGGAAGTTGGCGCAGGTCTCCTACCTGACTTCGCCACACTCCCCTTTAGCCCCCACCCAATATATTTTGGGGGTTTCTTCTCGGGCTTCCAGCCACGCTTCCGTGCTGCCTCCTCATACCACTGCTCTTCGGCTTTAGCTGACTGCAGCTCTTCACGAGAGCGGCGATATTCTCCAACCTTAGCCCAGGGTCCCTTACCCTCCAGAATTTCCTCCCATGTCCAGGAGTCCTGTGTAATGGGCCGCTGCTGCTGCTGCTGCTGCCCGTTGCTACGCTGCTTGGTCCGAGATTGGTGGGTGGTTCTGTAACGGCAGCCTTCCTCCTCTTTATCTGAAGAGCAGGGATCGGACCAAGACGCAGCGTATTCCGTGTTCAACATGATTTAATCAACAAGACGAAAACTGTGAACACTTACAACGATACAAAATAACAAATGTGGCAAACCGATACAGCCCTATCTGGTGCAGAGCAAACACAGAGACAGGAAACAACCACCCACAAACCCCAACACAAAACAAGCCACCTATATATGATTCCCAATCAGAGACAACACAAAACATCTGCCTCTGATTGAGAACCATATTAGGCCAAACATAGAAACAGACAAACTAGACACACAACATAGAATGACCACCCAGCTCACGTCCTGACCAACACTAAAACAAGCACAACACACAAGAACTATGGTCAGAACGTGACACTAAGAAATCATACATTTATTTAAATATTAAAGCTGCATTATGTATTACTGTGTCCAATTGATTCTGGTTGGTTGTAAAGTTTTTGAAAACTTTCACTGCACAACTTTTTTTGGGCTGATGGACAATCCTGTCAGAAACTTTCATAATATAAATTATTTTGGGACACATCACCAATTAACATTGGCTGCAGTATTCCGAACTTACTTATTAGTCGTGCAATAAACATTTTGGATAATTCCCCTTAAATTAATTATCTTTAAATCAAATTGTATTTGTTACATGCGCCGGTGTAGACCTTACAGTGAAATACACAACCGGTGTAGACCTTACAGTGAAATGCTTACTTACAAGCCCTTTGTCAATAGGGGGGCGCCATTTCGACTTTGTAAAAATTTGTTCCCAAATTAAATTGCCTCGTACTCAATTCTTGCTCGTACAATATGCATATTATTATTACTATTGGATAGAAAACACTCTCTAGTTTCTAAAACCGTTTGAATTATATCTGTGAGTAAAACAGAACTTGTTGCAGCTAACTTCCTGTCAGGAAGTGAGAAATCTGAAATCGATGCTCTGTTCCAGGGTCAGTTTATTAAGTGTTGTTGAGTTTACGCTATGATCGTCTAGTTCTCCTTTTGTAGCGCGCAAGCGTTCTAATTTTGTATATATGAGGTGTAGCGGTTAGTGATGTATAAATGTTTTATGATGAGTATTTAGGTAATTCACGTTGCTCTCTGTAGTTATTCTAGTTGCTTTGGTGAGAGTTGTATGGTGGCTGCAATGTAAAACTATGATTTATACCTGAAATATGCACATTTTTCGAACAAAACATATGCTATACAATAAATATGTTATCAGACTGTCATCTGATGAAGTTGTTTCTTGGTTAGTGACTATTTATATCTTATTTGTCGAATTTGTGATAGCTACCTATGCAGAAAAAAATGGTGGGAAAAAAAGTTGTCTTTTGCTATGGTGGTTAGCTAATAGAAATACATATGTGTCTTCCCTGTAAAACATTTTAAAAATCTGAAATGATGGCTGGATTCACAAGATGTGTATCTTTCATTTGGTGTCTTGGACTTTATTTCATGAACATTTATTATATGATATCCCTGTGCTTTAGGCTAGGCTATGCTAGTCAGCTTTTTTGATGGG
>NW_019942573.1:118293-250946 GCF_002910315.2 Salvelinus sp. IW2-2015 | reverse complement strand
CTATTAAATCTGGCATGTAATCTAATGCAGTTCGCACCATGCACTGCACACATTTTCCCCATAATGTCAAGTAAGCAGTAGAGAATTGAATGGTGTTTCTAGGCAGATCTGAGCCATATAAAGCTTGAAACCGGGGGTGCGCTCTTTCAACGTTCTCACATGGCGCAAGACAACCTTCAGCATGGCCATTCTAGAAAAGCTCTCGTTATAGGCCTTATATATACATCCGCTCTGATTTTAGTCGATATAGTGTTAAAGACATCATAGTATGTAGTTATTTTAAATACGAGTGATATCAGTTTATATCAAGTATATCTGCGAATGTTTCGGATATATTCTTTGTGCTGCGTTATGAAGAGTTGGGGCACGTTCTGGCGCCACATAGCTAAGTTCGCTGCTAATTCCTAAGTTGAAGACGACAATCTTACAACCCGAAGCAACGATGATTCGGACAAAAGACACTTTGCACAGCATTCTGATGGAAGCTTCATCAAAAGTAAAGAACTATTTATGATGTTAATTCGTGTTCTGTTGAAAAAAGGGTGTAAAAACTATTATTTCCGTTAGGGTGCGTCGTTAGGTGTCGTCAGGTGCGTCGTTAGGGTGCGTCAGGGTTGCGTCAGGGTGCGTCAGGGTGCGTCGTTAGGGTCGTCAGGGTGCTCTGTGTCGTCAGGCGTGCGTCTGTTAGGGTGCGTCAGGTGCGTCGTTAGGTGCGTCAGGGTTGCTCGCTGTCGTTAGGCGTGCGTTGTCTGGTGCTTAGGGGCAAGCGTCGTCTAGGGTGCGTCAGGTGCGTCGTCTTAGGGTGCGTCAGGGTGCGTCGTATTAGCGTGCGGTCAGGGAGCGTCGTTAGGCGTGCGTCAGGTGCGTCCTGTCGTTAGGTGCGTTGTTAGGAGTGCTGTCAGGGTGCGTCGTTAGGGTGCGTTCAGGCAAATCTCTCCTTTTGGGATCCCGGATCCGGGTTTGTGACTCGTTAGAGGTTTTAACCAACAACAAAAAAAAACGACAAAAAAAGTTAATAATTAAAGAGCATCAGTAAAATAACAATAGTGAGGCTATATACAGGGGATACCGGTACAGAGATTGTGCGGGGGCACCAGTTAGTCGAGTTGATATATACATGTACTGTAGGTAGCGATATTAAAGTGACAATGCATAGATAGAGTAGCAGCAAATAGTCTGGGTAGACATTTGATTAGATGTTCAGTAGTCTTATGGCTTGGGGGTGGAATCTGTTTAGAAGCCTCTTGGACCTAGACTTGGTGCTCTGGTACCGCTTGCCGTGCGGTTGCAGAGAGAAGTGTAGCTGTGGCTCCCAACCTAGGAATGCTGAATCCCACGAAGTGAAAATGAAAACCTTCTCCATGGTTAAAGGGTATGTGTTCGCCCCTGAAAAAAGGGAAGGGGGGACATTAAAGTCCATAAGTAACACTAATTGCAGAACACAATACTCTAAGTGAAATTTAATGGGATTTAATTTATCTATTACATTCTTAGGGGGCCCATGGAAGAATAAGGCTATAAAATGCTGTCCCACAGTTGTGAGAGTGATTAGGTGATATTTTACTGATGTGGGCCATGTTACTTCAATGATCATGGTTTTGCATCTAACCTTCCACCTCCTGAAGCCAGTCCCTCCAGAAACAAATGACTATTTTCTCTATTGCTCTTTGATTGGTACCAGGTGGGTAGCGCTCTGCTTTGAAGAGGGAAGCTATGTCTTTGGCCAAAGAGGATTCTCAGCGTAGATGAAAATCTCTCTGAAGAGGCTTGCGTGTCTATTCATGTAAGGCAGGAGACCTAGACACTCCAGACCCTCTTTGAATCGATAAAGTAAAAAAAGTCAATGATTTTGCCCTGCAGAATTTAACTAAACTTGAGATTCCTTAGATATATGGAAACTCACTGCTCAAGAGCATCCTGTATCCTGCTTTCTAAGTAGAACTTTGCTGCTGACTGGCATCCCTCTCAATGTATGAATGTATTGCACTGGACCCAACATGACCGCTTCCTGTGCCTCGTCAACAGTTTGTGCTAACTGGATCTTAGATTGTTTATTGAACTGTGTTTTGGGACAAATTAGTAAAAAACAATAAACTGATTATCACTACCCTTAAAAAAGATTGA
Organism: Salvelinus sp. IW2-2015; assembly: GCF_002910315.2. Taxonomy (NCBI): domain Eukaryota; kingdom Metazoa; phylum Chordata; class Actinopteri; order Salmoniformes; family Salmonidae; genus Salvelinus; species Salvelinus sp. IW2-2015. The sequence goes on along the minus strand of NW_019942573.1, from coordinate 248,822 downwards.
CTGCCAACAAAAGGAAACCAAATCCACGTGGAAAAGTATTCATGAACTAACTTACAACCCAATTTTTTTTCAAACTTAGGGCAAATTAACAGTAACATAACATCAATCACAGTATAAAGTTACTTACCATCTCCAACTTCACTCTGAAGTCATATTCCGCAATTTCTTTCAGTTCTGGCACAGGAGCTTGTAGGCCACACACTTGCCTGTATAGCCTCTCTGAAAAGATGTGGCTCTACACCCCCATGTACCAGACAAACAGCAATCATTCGGCCCACCTGCTTGTACAGTCGTGGCCAAAAGTTATGAGAATGACACAAATATTAATTTCCACAAAGTTTGCTGCTTCAGTGTCTTTAGATATTTTTGTCAGATGTTACTATGGAATACTGAAGTATAATTACAAGCATTTCATAAGTGTCAAAGGCTTTTATTGACAATTACATGAAGGTGATGCAAAGAGTCAATATTTGCTGTGTTGACCCTTCTTTTTCAAGGCCTCTGCAATTTGCGCTGGCATGCTGTCAATTAACTTCTGGGCCACATCCTGACTGATGGCAGCCCATTCTTGCATAATCAATGCTTGGAGTTTATCAGAATGTGTGGGGTTTTGTTTGTCCACCCGCCTCTTGAGGATTGACCACACGTTCTCAATGGGATTAAAGTCTGGGGAGTTTCCTGGCCATGGACCCAAAATATCGATGTTTTGTTCCCCGAGCCATTTAGTTATCATTTTTGCCTTATGGCAAGGTGCTCCATCATGCTGGAAAAGGCATTGTTCGTCACCAAACTGTGCCTGGATGGTTGGGAGAAGTTGCTCTCGGAGGATGTGTTGGTACCATTCTTTATTCATGGCTGTGTTCTTCGGCAAAATTGTGAGTGAGCCCACTCCCTTGGCTGAGAAGCAACCCCACACATGAATGGTCTCAGGATGCTTTACTGTTGGCATGACACAGAACTGATGGTAGCTCTCACCTTGTCTTCTCCAGACAAGCTTTTTGCCGGATGCCCCAAACAATCGGAAAGGGGATTCATCAGAGAAAATGACTTTAACCCAGTCCTCAGCAGTCCAATCCCTGTACCTTTTGCAGAATATCAGTCTGTCCCTGATGTTTTTCCTGGAGAGAAGTGGCTTCTTTGCTGCCCTTCTTGACAGCAGGCCATCCTCCCTAAAGTCTTCGCATCACTGTGCATGCAGATGCACTCACACCTGCCTGCTGCCATTCCTGAGCAAGCTCTGTACTGGTGGTGCCCCGATCCCGCAGCTGAATCAACTTTAGGAGACGGTCCTGGCGCTTGCTGGACTTTCTTGTGCGCCCTGAAGCCTTCTTCACAACAATTGAACCGCTCTCCTTAGGTGCAGTCTTACTGGCAGCAATATCCTTGCCTGTGAAGCCCTTTTTGTGCAAAGCAATGATGACGGCACATGTTTCCTTGCAGGCAACCATGGTTGACAGAGGAATACCAATGATTCTAAGCACCACCCTCCTTTTGAAGCTTCCAGTCTGTTATTCGAACTCAATCAGCATGACAGAGTGATCTCCAGCACTGTTCTCGTCAACACTCACACCTGTGTTAACGAAAGAATTACTGACATGATGTCAGCTGGTCCTTTTGTGGCATGGCTGAAATGCAGTGGATATGTTTTTTGGGGATTCAGTTCATTTGCTTTGCAAAGAGGGACTTTGCAATTAATTGCAATTCATCTGATCACTCTTCATAATATTCTGGAGTATATGCAAATTGCCATCATACAAACTGAGGCAGCAGACTTTGTGAAAATAAATATTTGTGTCATTCTCAAAACTTTTGGCCAAGACTGTATACGCCATCATAGAGTGCTGTCACACAGAAGACAAACAGTAAATAAAGGACACATTACATACAAAAATCAAATGTCTTACTCAAGTCATATACTATATTGCCATAAACAAACGTGTCTTTGTTGGTGTAAAAGTGTAACTCACCTTGAGAGTTGCAAGAAAGGCATATTTTTCCAATCAGGTCCCTCAAATATTGCAGAGGAATGGATGGCACTCAACATTCTCTTGAGAGACCACCCTCATCAGCTGCCCCTTTTCCGTCAGCATCCCTAAAAACCATGTCTATTTTTGCCTCCGGATTAAAGCGGGCTCTCTTAAAGCCTCTCATTGCACAATCATAAACGTTTTCCCTCATCACGTTAATTTGGTTGGCATCTCATTAACTTCAGCAGTGTTTGGAGGTCAAAACTAAAAAAAGAGACATTCAGAATAAAAAAGCTCAGATCCTTCCCACAATTCATCTGTAATAACAATACATTGAATTATTTACAGGGATTACTTACTCATTGTCATCACCAACATCAACAGAAGAGTGTGGTGAAGGTGGACGATAAGCCTCAGGGAATGGTGGAGGGGATGCCACAGGAAGTTGTATAGGTGGAGGGGGGGGCACAAGAAGTGGTGCAGAAGATGGGGGGCCACAGGAATAGGTGCTGCCACAAGTGTAGCCTCGTTTGTAAAAGTAGTCTGTAAAAGGTCATTTAAGGGTTATACATTTCAAAAACATGGAGAAGGCAATAAAGCTGTCAAACATAATGTGATTGCGTTCTGAAAATGATTTACAGAAAAAAATGTAGCCGCATGCATCACTCACTATAGAATGTAATCAATGTGTAGGTCAAGTTGACATTTTAAGGATGCATGTAGCTCTTTTTTTATAATATTTTCAATATGTATTACATTCAACAAGCAGACAGTGTTGTTTTTTCCTCCATGGTCTGTCCTAACTGGAGGGAACACCATATCTGGAGACAGCATTCATGAAGCAAACCATTACAGTACTGCAGTGATTGTTGCTGGAAGCACGGAGAAACAACAAGACGGCTGTACCCATCAATGCCACCATGTATGACTATCCTCCACCTAAATCAGAATATACAGCACTGGTTGTTACAAAAGCTGAAGACACATTAAATATACAAACATCACCATCCTCCTTTACCACTTAAATGCTGCATCAGGTTCCTCGACTATATAACAAAGCAGTAGACCAAATATTAAATTAACATCCAAAATGTGGAACAATGTTGATGAACAGTCTACCGCGGATCACAACTATAAGTACTTCCGTTAGCCCTCTAAAGGCTACAACAAGGGTTTGTTCTAGACTGTTTCCTGCAGCGGAAGATGTGTGATCACAATATCTACTTCAATTGGAAAAATAACCACGTTTATCTTGATGAGTCAAGAGGACAGACTCTCCTGTTGTTCACACTTAGGCACAAATACTTTGCTCCGACTGTTTTTGCCTCCGTATGTCCTCAATATAAGCCTGTTTGTTAATTTCATGATGTAGATATTCTATCAATCACAGAAGTAGCAGAAACACAATAAAACAATTATTATCCACATGAGTGACATATGGTATCAAGGGCCATTGCTTACTGAACTGTTAGTTGGTGATGAAAAATGAGATGTGCAATGTACAACTTCTCACCAGTGATATAGACAATTGTGTCTATCACAAAGATACATCTACCTTATCAGTCTGTGGTTTCCATCAAGATGCCATAACGAGTTTGGTCCAGCAACATGGTATGACCTTCRATGCAGCCTCTGCGACATGTCTCTGAGGGCAGGCGCCCTCGGGTTAACACGAAGCATACTGTCCCTCACTCTGCGTCTCTGCACCCAGAGCCCTTAATTGTGATTGAACAGCCTCCAGTCCACGTTTGTCGTTCCCAGCCACCAAGTCCTTAATCTTTTCATCCAGAGCCAAGTCTGACATGTCAGAATATAACTGTGCATGTGACAGATTGAAGTGTCTGAGAAAAAAAGTAACAATGGACAGGGATGAGGTAATGCATATCATCATAATCATTTTAAAGTCTTGTCTAAATTGTTTGATTGGTAAGAAACTGGAAACCATGTGTCTAAAGTTTGTAGTTTATAGCATTACTCCCATGCACAACTGACCTTAAACAACGTTTGACTGTCGATCGGGACACATGTAGAATATCTGCCAAACACTTTTAAATAATAGTAACTGTCACAAATTACGGCCAGGTAATGTTTTTATAATATTGGATTTTAATGCCAAGACATAAATAGAAATGTTGACCAAGAACGAATAGAATGGGCAGCAGGAGAAAAACAAACAACATTAAACCCAACCACACCCAACATCTATCAGCCTCCCGCTAGCCCACTCAAGGCTCCTCTGCATGGTCTCCATTCTGCAAGACGACAGTTTTATAAAAAATAGAGACCATGAATGGGACTGCGATTCCTGTTCAAACAGTGCCATAGTACTAACGTTAACGTTCCTGGTTTATGTCTGAAGTTGTTAATTTCTACATCATAGGCTTAGATGAAATATTCATAGTTCAAAAGTAGTATCTGTGCTGTTGGAAAGCTGATATGTTGTAGATATTAGCTACGTTTTTACAGAGTTGTCCTAGATCAAATGAGCTTTGTGAGCTTAGTCAATGTTTTCATGCTAATCACGAGCTAGCGCGGCTAAGGCTAGGTAGCACTGAAAAGTAAGTAATAACAGTATTTAAAAAGAATCAACCTTGTTAACTATAAGAGATTAGCGTCAATTCAATCTGGTATCAGGACAAAATGTGATTATGAGTCACCGAATATACTTTAAGTATTTTTATTAAACTCAAGCGATAAATGGTAAATGTAATTTTCGTATATATGGGTTCACTGTACCACCACGCAGGGTATAACAGGGAACTGGCAGGATGCAAGTAAACAGCTGTTCTTATACTGTGACAGACGTAGTTCCAACCCGTCTGTTGGCCTATCACAGTAGAGGCTGAGCGTGGTTTAAACTTTGCTCAGCCTATCGCCGGCGCTCAGACTGGTCCCAGCCTCTTGGCGCTCCTTGGTGTCCGGCGCTGTTGCTGTGTAGATTACGCTCCCACACCCCAGAGACTGAGGTCAGATAGCTCTGTAACATTGTCTGAGCTATTTGCACCTGCATACAAAGCATACTGTTCTCGCTCAAGGTTAACCACAGCTTCTCAGCACACTATCTGGGGCACAATGTTACTTTCAGCACACACACACAGACACCCAGGCGCCCAGGCTAACAGTTGCTAATATTATATCACATGTGATATAGCATTGGGTTATAGTGCAATAAACACAAATCCTAACATAACGTGGACTGAAGGGCATCAAGTCCAGGATTATCGGAGAGCAGAAGCTGAGTGCAGCCATTTAGGGTGTGTTTGGAGCGGATATGGAAGTTCCTTCTCGCCATTTTCAATTGTGGTGTTGTTGCATCAAACTGACTGTACACCGATTTAACTTCTTATGGCTGCAGGGGCAGTATTGAGTAGCTTGGATGAAAGGTGCACAGAGGTGCCCAGAGTAAACGGCCTGCTCCTCAGTCATAGTTGCTAATATATGCATATTATTAATAGTATTGGAAAGAAAACACTCTGAAGTTTCTAAAACTGTTTGAAATATGTCTGTGAGTATAACATGACTCATATGGCAGGCAAAAACCTGAGAAGTTCCACTTCCTGTTTGGATTTTTTCTGAGGCTGCTAGATTTTCAACCAAGCTCCCATTGAAATTACAGCGAGATATGGGTGAGTTTTCACTTCCTACGGCTTCCACTKGATGTCAACAGTCAATAGAACTTTGTCTGATGACTCTAATGAGAAGGGGGGCCGAAGGAGACAGGAATGATTCACCACTGCCATGAGGTGACCACGCATTGAACACGCGCGTTCACGTGAGAGGCAGCTCCGTTCCATCGCTCAACTGAAGTCAATGTAATTCTCCGGTTGGAACGTTATTCAAGATGTATGTTAACAACATTCTAAAGATTGATTCAGTACATCGTTTGACATGTTTCTACTGACTGTTACGGAACTTTTGGAAATTTCGTCAAATTATAGTGGACGTGCTTTGTGACTTTGGAATTGTTTACCAAACGCGCTAACCAAAGTAGCTAATTGGACATAAATAACGGACATTATCGAACAAATCAAGCATTTATTGTGGACCTGGGATTCCTAGGACTGCATTCTGAAGAAGTTCATCAAAGGTAAGGAAACATTTATCATGTATTTTCTGGTTTCTGTTGACTCCAACATGGCGGCTAATTTTACTATTGTTCTGAGCTCCGTCTCAGATTATTGCATGGTTTGCTTTTTCCGTAAAGTTTTTTTGAAATGTGACACATTAAGGAGAGGTATATCTATAATTCCATGTGTATAACTTGTATTATCATCTACATTTATGATGAGTATTTCTGTTTAAACGATGTGGCTATGCAAAATCACTTGATGTTTTTGGAACTAGTGAATGTAACGCGCCAATGTAAACTCAGATTTTTTTATATAAATATGAACTTTATCAAACAAAACATACATGTATTGTGTAACATGAAGAGTGTCATCTGATGAAGATCATCAAAGGTTAGTGATTCATTTTATCTCTATTTCTGCTTTTTGTTACTGCTATCTTTCGCTGGAAAAATGGCTGTGCTTATTGTGGTTTGGTGGTGACCTAACATAATCGTTTGTAGTGCTTTCGCTGAAAAGCATATTTGAAATCGGACACTTTGGTGGGATTAACAACAGGATTACCTTTAAAATGATATAAGACACATGTATGTTTGAGGAATTTTAATTATGAGATTTCTGTTGTTTGAATTTGGCTCCCTGCAATTTCATCAAATTCATCAAAATTTTTTCATCAAAAAATCCATGTTTAATTTCTCCTTTAGTGTTCTGGGGTTTATCTCTCAAGGTCGTTTGTTGTGTTCACAGCTCTTACTTATACTCCTGCTGACCAATACCCCGGACATTACTGTTTCATATACAACAGCCAGGCCCTAAGTTCACTAGAACAGGGGCCATACTATGTCAAATGTTCAAACACATTCCACAGTTCAACGAGGTCACTACACATCAATCATCATGACAGCTTTAAGCTTTAACATAAACAGATGCACTATCAGGTTACATAAACACTCACTCGATAGCGTGAGAACGGAAGGACAGGATGTACATATATGGGCATAACCACGTGACCCATAAAATACCTCATCAACCACTTTTTGACGTGTGCCGTCTACTGTATTCTCTCTCTCAGGTTTCATAAATTCACAAATAGCGATTAATTATTCACTTACTTTTAGAAAATCTTCCTCTGATTTGTCATCCAAAGGGTCCCAGATATAACACWAAAACTGATATTTCTTATTCATTTTGGAAGTTACAAGCCTGAAACCCTGAACATAGACTGCTGACACCCTGTGGAAGCCATAGGAGTTGCATACTGTGAGCTAATTTCCAGTATGCCCTTATACTTTCCATTGTAAGACCATGGTCTCTCTCTCTTGGTTTATCTTTGGATTTTCTCCTACCATATCTACCGTGTCATATTCTCCTACATTATTTTAACATTTCTACTAACTTTAAAGTGTTTTCTTTCCAATGGTACCAATTATATTCATATCCTGGCTTCAGGGCCTGAGCAAAAGGCAGTTTACTTTGGGCATGTCATTCAGGAGGAAGAAGTTTAAATTTGAAGTGTGCAGGACCGCTTGCAGCCGTTTATTTAGCACATGTTGGACCGCCTGCAAGCACATTTGCGCGCACTTATTTGACGTGTGTAGGCGTTAATTTAGCGCCTGCACGTGTTAATGTAGCGCCTGCACCTGCTTACTTTACACATGTAGCATTAAAAAGATTGCGTTTTGACCATGTGCTTAAAGACCCAAATGGCATTCCATAGCAACGAACACTGCTTTGTTTGTTGAGAGCAGCGCGAGAGGTAAGAAACGCTTGTTTAGCTTGCGTAACTAGCTCGAACCACCATTATTTCAACATCCCCAAACTATTGAAATGTCTAAAATATCTCAAATGATATCTCCACTTTTTAAACAAAAAAAGTAACTTTGTACATTACCTGGAATGTCTTGCAGTGTTGTAAGAAGCTATTTATTTTGAGTTCTTCTGCACTGGGTTTAGTGGTATACTGTCAGCCATCTTGGCTGGACTGTACACATCATGACGTCGCTGCGAGTCCCACAACGTTGACGCCCCAGAAAAAATTATTGTGCTTTCAATGCCACGTTCAAAACAACTGGGATCTCCGGAATCTGAAATCTCCGACATCCGACTTCAGTGCGTTCAAGACAACAGTGAGCTCCGACTGGGAAAAATCGTTTTGAACGGTCATCCAACTCGGAATTCCAAGTCGGGAACTCTGCCAATTTTTTAAGCTTTGACTTTCCAACCAAAAGATCATGACGTCATGATTTTGTCTTAAATGCAACACTTTTGACTTTTACAAATAAATTAATTCATTATTCTCTACATTGTTTGTATAATATATTTATCTTATTAATCTACCATTAAAGTTATTTCAATTTATCCCTTTTTACTGTCATCAATTAACATAGAAAGTGTCGGTCAATTCTAAGGTCCATGGCTGTCTTTCCCAGACTGGTCATTGGTGGGCTACCTCCAGTGCTGACTCTGTCCATTCCTGCCGTCATGGCATGAAGCTGTGGGATCCACCCATTCTGGATCACTGAGATCTCATTGTTCTTCATGGCCAGGCCATTGGTTATAGCTGCTGCGTAGCGATTCCAGAACCCGGTGTCCATGTGCATGGCCTGTGCCGTCAGGTCCTTCTGAAACATCTCTTCTAACTTCATGGCAGCTTCCCCTCCCAACAAGGCCATGGGGTTCTCCGCCGACAGACGCCTGCCTCTTCTGGCTGGTGCATTGTTCCACATGTGAGTGCCCATGTGTACCTAAAGAGGAATGAGGGAGAGGGGATGGACAAGATGAAACAAAAATCCATTAAAATGACTCATAGCTGATAGAGCGTTTTCATCTATAAGCTGAACATATTCTGAAATTGTTTGAACAACAGGTACAGAGTCTTTAGAGTGTTTGGGTAATAAATACAGTAATTACAATCCAAAAGAAATGTGTAGTACCTTCAGGTTTCCTTTAGTTGTGAATGCCCTGCCACAGATGGAGCAGCCGAAAGGTTTCTCCCCTGTGTGGGTCCGCTCATGGATCTGTAGAGCGCTGGCTGAGGAGAAGTTCTTCCCACACGTGTGGCAGTTATGCTGCTTCGGGGTCTGTCGAGGTTGAGGTGGCCCAAGCAGAGAAGTGATTCCTTGGTTCAGCAGAGATGGAGGACTGGCAGGGACCGGGAGGCCAAATGGATGATGCAACCTTTTGTTGAAATTCATTGGTCGATGGTACCCATTCATTTCAGATTTGATCATCCTTGGCGCAATGCTGGTAACCAGGCCAGGAATGCTTTGGCTGGCACCTAAAACAGCTAGATAAAGGGATGTTTTAGAGTTTTTAATATGTTTTGGGAGTAACTGAGTGAGATCTACATTTGCTAGATAGTGAAGGGGGAAAACAACATTTTCAACCGTTGTATTGATACAGAGCATTTAAAAATGTAACACTGTTTAACATTGTTATTACACTTACTCTATACAGTTGATATTATCAGTTGATATTGTAATCTTACCACATTCTCTACTCAGGAACATCATACTGTAAGGATTCTCCTGTTTCACACACTGCCTGTTAGGTTGCATCCCTCTCAGATCCAGGGCCACTCCGTTTTCCAGTACCGGAGTTAAGGTGGGCGAATCAGATTGCTCACTCTTCACTGAGGTTGTGATCTCTTGGGACTCTCCACTGTGCTTCCCAGACAGGGATTTGCAGAGGTGGACCTCAGAGTTTTGTGCAGGTGACACTGGTACATGTATGGAGGTGGACGTTTCAGACACGTTTGGGTTGCCGGCTGTATTGTGATTCTGTCCTTCTCCCACTATAGAGGAGTGGATAGCAACGCGGCGTTCACTGTCCATAAACCCATTCATCATTGACTTTAGCCCAAAGGAGTGGTTTAGGGTGGAGTCTATGATTTTCAGTTGGTTCTCCAGTGCAGCTATGCTGGAGACAACAGCATCAGAGTTGGGAGGAGAACTAGAGACAGAGCTCAGGGGTTTGAGGGGATCTACACCCACTTCTTCTTCTTCCTCCATGGAGTTGTCATCCATGAGGGCATTGTCATAGTTACTCAGGCTGTCAAAGTTTTTCTCATGGAAGGAGAGATCAGTGTCCAGGTCCTGTAGGCCGTCCATTAAGGGTGAGTTTAAGATCTGACCCCCCATATGCATGTGAAGGTGCTGCTGTAGCACTACAGCTTTGGTGAACTTCTTCTGGCAGATGGGACATGAATGTTGAACCTGGAGAGGAGAGTTTGCTCTGTGGACACCAATGTGTGTCTTCAGGTTTCCTTTGGTGGTGAAAGCCCTGACACACACCTTACATTTAAAGGGCCTCTCCCCAGTGTGGATACAGTAGTGCATCTTCAGCATGCTCTGGCAGCTGAGCACGCGGTGACAGAGGACACACTGGTTGGGGTCTGTAATTTTCTTGTCTATGTTCTCCACCAGCTGCTGGAGCTTTGAGGTCTCTGACGTTTGCATAGAGTCCAGGAGGCCACCGAATGGAAACTTGGCTTTGAACAGGTCAGAGGCCAGGGAAAGTGGTGAGGAGTTAGAAACAGGGGAAGTTGGAGCACTGGGCTCAGGTGTGGATGTGGTCATAGTCATGGCTGTTCTTGTTGCCACAGTAACTGGACTCACCCTGGGTTTAGTCATGCAGTTTTGGGGAAGGTGCATTTCCTCTGCTTCCCCCTCCTCATTAGACTGTGGAGACTTTAAAGCCGTGGGAACACTGGTTTCATTGCCTGTAGTGTTCGGCAACAAAGACACACATTCATCTGAGTCTGGGAAGGGCCTAAAAGGAGATTTGATGGATAGTGTGACACTTAGAGAGTCACTTGAACTTCCCATAGTAGTCAGAGTGGAGGGAAGCTGAAGGCCCATAGAGGTGGGTACCATCGCTAAAACAGGTTTGCGATCCAGCCAAGTGGCTACTGGTTTTTCAGGAAGGAATGACATTCCATAGGGAATACCGGAATAATCCGGAATTGGATAAGCGTTCATCTGAACATGGGGATACTTTTCTTTGTGTCTTTGGAAGTGGACTTTCAGGTTCCCTTTAGTGGAGAAGCGATTGCCACAGATGTTGCACTTGAAGGGCCTCTCCCCAGTGTGAGAGCGCAGGTGGATCTGCAGCGAGCTGTCGCTGCAAAACACTTTGGCGCAGAACCTGCACTTATGCTTGAAAAAGGGCTCCTCAGGGCTGGGCTTGGTATTGAACATGGACACGTTGGGCAGCTTGCCATTCCAGTGGTGCTTCAACAGGGCAGAAAGGGGGTCGAGGGCATTAGTCGTGGCTGCGATGCTGGCCAAGGGGTTGGGGAAGATGACACTACTGGGGGGGCTCTGAGGTTGAAACGGCAGGCTGGATGGTGAGCTGAGGAGACTGTTGCTCTGACCCTGCATGGAAGGTGGGCAGGACAAGGTCAGTGTCTGAGTACAGCTACCGCTTGTATGTGAACCTGTGTAGGGAGGCTGTAAGAAGGAAATAGTGTTGCATGTAGTAGGGGGAGGGAAAGAGTTGTCAGAGGGAGCTGGGGTACATCTAACATCTCTCGTGTGGGCCTGTCCGTATGAAGTTTGTGAGGAGAGTGTGTCGGACCTCTCAATCACAGACACAGACACTTGTCCATTGACGGCCGAGGGTATCGTCCCATACTGTGGTAGGACAGGGGTGGCGATGAGACTTTGGGAGGGGAAAGGGTTCGGTGCCATTGATAAGTCCCTGGAGACTGGGTTTAGTGCTGTTTGTGTGGGCTGTCTGTTCATGAACATCACCTGGCTACGGATCTGCTCAATAAGCTGTAACTGGTGGACCTGTTGCTGTTGCAGAGCCAGCAGGTGCTCCAGGATCACTAGGATGGCCTCTGTGGCCGCCTTCCCTCCTGCCCCACTGCTGTGGAGGCTCTGGGAGAACTGGGCTACAGCCACCTGGATACTGTGGAGGATCTCCAGCGTTACGTTCGTTCTGGGCATGCTGCTGGTCATAGAGGAGGACTGAGATGAAGGGATGGCCAACTCGGTTCTATCTGGGCGATTCTGGGGACCAGATGACTTATGCTTGTTGTGGTGCTGCTGCTCCATCTCCATGGATTCATCTTCCATCTCTCCCATGTTCATCTCCTCTAACATATCTGTGCTGTCATTATCATTATCATTCACAGGCTCCACCAGCTCAAGGCCCCCATCCACTGACTCGATGTCTGCTGAGTCGCTGGGGGCCAGGCTAAGAAGGGCCAGACTGGGGGTTCGGGAGGATCCAGCTTGGGGTACCTCAGGTCCAGGCATCCCCTCATCTTCCTTCACAATGAGGACCTGAGCTGGGTCCTCTGTGGAGCTTCTTGGGTGCTCATACAGATCGGGCCAGGTGAAGAACTCATCACATTTTTCACACACGTGCGTTTCCCCACTGCCACTGCGACGCTCCTCCTCATCCATTCCCTCCAATTGCGCTGCATGGAAAACAGGGAGAGAAGAAAATAATTGTTTGTTAATATAATGAGGAAGACTATAACGCTTCAATTACATTAAGAGTAAACATTTTTAATGATAAACAAAATATATAGTTTTCATTCTAAATCTATTGATTAATTGGATCATAATAGACCCAGTTTCTACTAAATTCTATCTATTTTTATGCAATATCCTTTTATGCAAATGATGTGAGCTATCAATTGTGCATACTGCAACCTAATGACATTCATTGATTATTGATTTCCAACGCATTCATAGAACTCACGTGCCATGTCCGTTGAGTACAAATTGGGTCTTAGACACGCTCATTCCCTATTGTGATCAACCACTAATTTCCGCAGCAGGAATTTCAATGCTATTCCAGAACACTTGACTCTGTCAAACAAACATGTTATCATAGTCTATCAGAGCATGTCTGGATTTTTTTTAAATTATCTTTGTGAAATTGTTTACAAAATTAACTTCTGTAAACAAGTTGAAAACAAGTCTATACAATTGCAATATTTCAAAATAATATTTTACAGTTAATTAAAATTTCTACATTCTGTGAATGATTGTGATATGATATTTATAGTGTAGTAATTTAAGAAACAAAACAAGGAAAACCCTATATTTGTTCTTCATTTACTCAATTCTATAGGAACCTTTTAAATTATTAATATAGAATTCTGCTTCTATTTTGAAAGTAATACTTAGTTTAACATGTTATCAATTCTTGTGGGCTGGCTAAGGAGTATTGGTGTCTCTGAGGGGCCTTTGGCCTGGTTTGCTAACTACCTCTCTCAAAGAGTGCAGTGTATAAAGTCAGAAAATCTGCTGTCTCAGCCACTGCCTGTCATCAAGGGTGTACCCCAAGGCATGATCCTAGGCCCCACGTTCTTCTCAATTTACATCAATAACATAGTTCAGGCAGTAGGAAGCTCTCTCATCCATTTATAGGCAGATGATAGTCTTATACTTAATTGGCCCCTCCCTGGATTTTGTGTTAACTTCTTTGGGGTAGGGGGCAGTATTTTCACGTCTGGATGAAAAGCATGCCCAGAGTAAACGGCCTGCTACAAAGCCATAAAAGCTAGAATATGCATATTATTAGTATATTTGGATAGAAAACACTCTGAAGTTTCTAAAACTTTTTGAATGATGTCTGTGAGTATAACAGAACTCATATGGCAGACAAAAACCAGAGAAAAAATCCAACCAGGAAGTGGGAAATATGAGGTTGGTCGATTTTCAACTCAGCTCCAATTGAAGATACAGTGAGATATTGGTAATGTTGCACTTCCTAAGGCTTCCACTAGATGTCAACAGTCTTTAGAACCGTGTCTGATGCTTCTACTGTGAAGTGGGGCCGAAGGAGAGGGGAATGAGTAAGGTCTATCATGACCTGAACATGCGCTGACCATGCGCGTTCACGTGAGAGCGAGCTCTGTTCCATCGCACTTCTGAAGACAATGGAATTCTCCGGTTGGAACATTATTGAAGATTTATGTTAAAAACATCCTAAAGATTGATACAATACATCGTTTGACATGTTTCTACTGACTGTTACGGAACTTTTTGACAATTTGTCTGCTTTTAGTTCACGCGCTTCGTGACTTTGGATTTGTTTACCAAACGCGCTAACAAAAGTAGCTATTTGGACATAAATGATGGACATTACTGAACAAATCAAACATTTCTTGTGGGAGTCCTGGGACTGCATTACGACTATTCATGACTTTTGTTGACTGCATAATATGACGGATATATTTGTGTCTTGATTGGGCTCTGAGCGCCGACTCAGATTATTGCAGATGGTTTGCTTTTTCCGTAAAGCTTTATTGAAATCTGACACAGCGGTTGCATTAACTTCTTGCAACTATAGGGGGTGCTGTTCCGCATTAGCATTTTTTGGTCTCCAAATTAAACGGCCTATTGCTCAATTCTTGATCGTACAATATGCATATCCTTACTAATATTGGATAGAAAACACTGTCTAGTTTCTAAAACCGTTTGAATTATGTCTGTGGGTGACCCAGAACTCCCTCTACAGCAAAAATCCTGACATGACTTGCGAAGGTCTGAGAATTATCCTCTGATCTGGGTTCAGTTTTAAAGCCTGTGTATATCCTATGGCTGGAATTGAACTGCACCCGCCTTCCCCTGGATGTCAGTAACCAATGAGAAGTGGAATGGTCCTGTCTACGTAGCTGTCCGAGGTTATAAAGCCGGATGGAACGAGAGTACCTTTCTTGTCTCGTTCGTCATGGCGCCTGGCAAGAAGTCAGGATGAAATTTTGGAACGCTCAGTTATCGACCAGAGATGTATCCGTCTGTAATTTAATTAAATATAGGTGTTAGAAACAAATAACGATGTTATTTGAAAGCGATTATATCAGTTTTTTGCGAGTATAGTGCTATTTTTCTGAATTTCCTTTGTATCTAGTTGAGGATTTTGGACATGTTGTGTGCGACATAGCTAATGGTAGCAGCTAGTTCCAAAGGTGAAGAGGACGTTTTACAACAAAGCAACTATTCTTTTGAAGAAAAGACACATTGCCCAAGATACTGATGGAAGCTCGTCCAAAAGTAGGAACTATTTATGATGTTATTACGTATTTATGTGGAAAAATGTCATAGTTTTGCGCGCCACTTTTGCAGGCACTGGTCTGGCTGCAACGCACACTATATGTCTAGTAACGTTAATTTTAAAAATCTAACATAGCGATTGCATTAAGAACTAATTATCTTTCGATTGTTGTCCAACTTATATTTTTTTGTCAAGTTTATGAATAGATTTTTATAAGAATAGGCGCTAATCCAAAATGGCGCCGGCCAGAATACATGCAATGTTTGTAGTGATTACATAGTATAACCACGATTTATGTTGCTAAATATGCACATTTCGAAACAAAAGCTATATGCATTGTGTAATATGATGTTACAGGTCTGTCATCTGATGAAGTATATCAAGGTTAGTCAAATTATATATCTTTTGTTGGTTGTTACGATCGCTAACATTACAGCTGGTAAATGCGGTTGTGATTCTGGCTATTGTGGTACGCTCATATAATGCTATATTGTGTTTTCGCTGTAAAACACTTAGAAAATCTGAAATATTCTCTGGATTCACAAGATCTGTGTCTTTCGATTGCTGTAGGCTGTCATTTTCTGAAGTGTTTTAGGATGATTCTTTTGGTAATTGACGTCGGTCTCTGGGGTCTCTGTAAATTATTCCGGCTGCTTCCAACGCTATTTCAGATTGCAGCTGCAATGTAGAAGACTGTGATTTCTACCTGAAAATATGCACTTTTTTCTAACAAAAACTATCCTATACCATGAATATGTTATCAGACTGTCATCTGAAGAGTTTTTCTTGGTTAGTGTGCTATCAATATCTTAGTTTAGCCGAAATGCGGAATGCACCCTGATGGAGTAAGAAACTGATGGAGTTAGAAAAGTGGTGTATTTTGCTAATGTGTTTAGCTAATAGATTTACATATTTTGGCTTCCCTGTAAAACATTTTAAAAATCTGAAATGTGTGGCTTTATTCACAAGATCTGTATCTTTCATCTGGTGTCTTGGACTTGATTTAATGATATTTAGATGCTACTATCTACTTGGTGAAGCTATGCTAGCTATGCTAATCAGTGTTGGGGGGGGTGGGGGGGTGATCCCGGACCCGGGGTAGAGGCTCGTTAGAGGTTAAGGAGAAGTGCATCTAAAATTCCATGCATAACAGTTGTATCTTTTAGCAATGTTATTATGAGTATTCCTGTAAATTGGCTACTCTGGGCAACAAAGGATGTTTTGGAACTTCTGAACGTAAGGCGCCAATGTAAACTCAGATTTTTGGATATAAATATTACCCGAACAAAACATACATGTATTGTGTAACATGAAGTCCTATGAGTGTCATCTAATGAAGATCATCAAAGGTTAGTGATTAATTTTATCTATATTTCTGCTTTTTGTGAATCCTCTCTTTGGCTGGAAAAATGGCTGTGTTATTCTGTGAATAGGCACTCACCTAACATAATCGTTTGGTTTGCTTTCATCGTAAAGCCTTTTTGAAATCGGACACTGTGGCTGGATTTACAACAAGTGTATCTTTAAAATGGTGTAAAATACATGAATGTTTGAGGAATTTTAATTATGGTATTTCTGTTGTTTTGAATTTGGCGCCCTGCAGTTTCACTGGCTGTTGAAGAGGTGGGACGCTACCGTCTCACGTACCCTAGAGAGGTTAAACGCTCTACATCAAAGCTTTGTTAGTGTCCTACAAGCTTTCTCAAACCTTAACCTTGTTCTGAACACCTCCAAAACAAAGGTCATGTGGTTTGGTAAGAATAATTCCCCTCTCCCCACAGGTGTGATTACTACCTCTGAGGGTTTAGAGCTTGAGGTAGTCACCTCAGACAAGTACTTCGGAGTATGGCTGAACGGTACACTGTCCTTCTCTCAGCACATATCAAAGCTGTAGGCTGAAGTTAAATCTAGACTTGGTTTCCTCTATCGTAATCGCTACTCTTTCACCGCAGCTGCCAAACTAACCCTGATTCAGATGACCATCCTACCCATGCCAGATTATGGAGATGTAATTTATAGATCGGCAGGTAAGGGTGCTCTCGAGCGGCTAGATGTTCTTTACCATTCGTCCATCAGATTTGCCACCAATGCTCCTTACAGGTCACATCACTGTACTCTATATTTTTCTCTACAAACTGGTGATCTCTGTATACCCATCACAAGATCCACTGGTTGTTGCTTATTTATAAAACCCTCTTAGGCGTCACTCCCCCCTATCTGAGATATCTACTGCAGCCCTCATCCTCCACATACAACACCTGTTCTGCCAGTCACATTCTGCCAAAGGTCCCCAAAGCACACACATCCCTGGGTCGCTCATCTTTTCAGTTCGCTGCAGCGAGCTACTGGAACTGGAATTCAAACTGGACCGTTTTATCCCAATCTCTTCTTTCAAAGACTCAATCATGGACACTCTTACTGACAGTTGTGGCTGCTTTGCGTGAGGTATTGTTGTCTTTATAAGAATTTGTTCTTAACTGAGTTACCTAGTTAAATAAAAATACAAATAAAACAGCTATCATTCAAATATGTACTTGTTGGTCTGATGTTGATAATAAATAACTTCACTAATATTTACATAATCTAGCTATAAACATGTGGTGAACAAAATTGTAATTCCTGGCTGCAAATTCCTCCTTTGCACATACAAGAAAATTATATTTTTTCCTTTATATGATATTGATTTTGTACATGCAATAGGTACAGATATATTGATGTCTATTCTATAAGGAAGCATAATGCTGGGAAGTTCCAGCATAAATTAAACTTAAAGTGCATCCAAAATGCCACCCTATATAGTGCACTACATTTGACCAGTGCCCATAGGGTGCCATTTTTAACCTTTATTTTATTACACTAACACCCAAGTTGCTTTTCCTTCTTTTTCCTAAACAGTCTATAAAGTCAGGAAAAAACGGCAAAAGGGATGACTGTGCATGTCTCCTCTTCTATAGAACAAGATAGAATGTAAATATGGCATAAACTTATCTTCGAAACATGAGTGCTGTGATCTGTCCAAGGTTTTGTCTATTCTGTACATCAAATAAATGAAATAAAACAAGTTTTGTTCAAACAAGTAAACATTGTAGCAAATTATTTTTTGGGTACTTAGAACTGTCAAATAAACAATGATAGGCATATTTTTTTTTACTATTTTTGAGTGAATTCATGTAACTGATTGAAAAACTGTGTAACGTCCTGACCAGAGTTCTTATGTGTTTTGCTTGTTTAGTGTTGGTCAGGACGTGAGCTGGGTGGGAATTATATGTTGTGTGTCTAGTTCGTCTGTTTCTGTGTCCAGCCTAATATGGTTCTCAATCAGAGGCAGCTGTCAATCGTTGTCCCTGATTGAGAATCATATATAGGTGMCTTGTTTTGTGTTGGGGATTGTGGGTGGTTGTTTCCTGTCTCTGTGTTTGTGTTCTGCACCAGATAGGACTGTCTCGGTTTTCACGTTTTGTTGTTTTGTATTGTTGTAAGTGTTCACAGTTCGTTATATTAAACATGTTGAACACTAACTGCGCTGCATTTTGGTCCTCTCCTTCATCCCAGGAAGAAAGCCGTTACAAACAGGGCCATTGTGACAGCACATATGCACAGCAGCGTTCACAATGATTGTGTGTGTGTGTGTGTGTGTGTGTGTGTGTGTGTGTGTGTGTGTGTGTGAATGTCTTATACAGTTTTTTTTTTTTTTTTTTTCTTTTTTTTTTTTTTTTTTTTTTTTTTTATTTTTTTTTTTTTTTTTTTTTTTTTTTTTTTTTTTTCGGGCAAAAAAGTATTTAGTCAGCCACCATTATGCAAGTTCTCCCACTTAAAAAGATGAGAGAGGCCTGTAATTTTCATCATAGGTACACTTCAACTATGACAGACAAAATGAGAAAAAAAATCCAGAAAATCACATTGTAGGATCTTTATGAATTTATTTGCAAATTATGGTGGAAAATAAGTATTTGGTCAATAACAAAAGTTTATCTCAATACTTTGTTATATACCCTTTGTTGGCAATGACAGAGGTCCAAACGTTTTCTGTAAGTCTTCACAAGGTTTTCACACACTGTGTGGTGATTTTGCCCATTCCTCCAATGCAGATTCCTCTAGACAGTGATGTTTGGGGCTGTTGGCTGGGCAACACGGACTTTCAACTCCCTCCAAAGATTTTCTATGGGTTGAGATCTGGAGACATGGCTAGGCCACTCCAGGACCTTGAAATGCTTCTTACGAAGCCACTCCTTCGTTGCCCGGCGGTGTGTTGGATCATTGTCATGCTGAAAGACCCAGCCACGTTTCATCTTCAATGCCCTGCTGATGGAAGGAGGTTTTCACTCAAAATCTCACAATACATGGGCCCATTCATTCTTTCCTTTACACGGATCAGTCGTCCTGGTCCCTTTGCAGAAAAACAGCCCCAAAGCATGATATTCCACCCCCATGCTTCACAGTAGGTATGGTGTTCTTTGGATGCAACTCAGCATTCTTTGTCCTCCAAACACGACGAGTTGAGTTTTTACCAAAAAGTTATATTTTGGTTTCATCTGACCATATGACATTCTCCCAATCTTCTTCTGGATCATCCAAATGCTCTCTAGCAAACTTCAGACGGGCCTGGACATGTACTGGCTTAAGCAGGGGGACACGTCTCCCACTGCAGGATTTGAGTCCCTGGCGGCGTATGTGTTTACTGATGGTAGGCTTTGTTACTTTGGTCCCAGCTCTCTGCAGGTCATTCACTAGGTCCCCCCGTGTGGTTCTGGGATTTTTGCTCACCGTTCTTTGTGATCATTTTGACCCCACGGGGTGAGATCTTGCGTGGAGCCCCAGATTGAGGGAGATTATCAGTGGTCTTGTATGTCTTCCATTTCCTAATAATTGCTCCCACAGTTGATTTCTTCAAACCAAGCTGCTTACCTATTGCAGATTCAGTCTTCCCAGCCTGGTGCAGGTCTACAATTTTGTTCTGGTGTCCTTTGACAGCTCTTTGGTCTTGGCCATAGTGGAGTTTGGATGTGACTGTTTGAGGTTGTGGACAGGTGTCTTTTATACTGATAACAAGTTCAAACAGGTGCCATTAATACAGGTAACGAGTGGAGGACAGAGGAGCCTCTTAAAGAAGAAGTTACAGGTCTGTGATAGCCAGAAATCTTGCTTGTTTGTAGGTGACCAAATACTTATTTTCCACCATAATTTGCAAATAAATTCATTAAAAATCCTACAATGTGATTTTCTGGATTTTTTTTTCTCATTTTGTCTGTCATAGTTGAAGTGTACCTATGATGAAAATTACAGGCCTCTCTCATCTTTTTAAGTGGGAGAACTTGCACAATTGGTGGCTGACTAAATACTTTTTTGCCCCACTGTATACTGTGTGGAATTGTCACAACAACTGCCCTAATAATAACCGGTCAACACACTGAGGGCTTTTTTTCCAAGCTTAAAGAGCATACAAAACATTTGAATAGTGTCACGCCCTGACCGTAGAGAGCTTTTTATGTCTCTATTTTGGTTTGGTCAGGGTGTAATTTGGGTGGGCATTCTATGTTCATTTTCTATGTTTTGTATTTCTTTGTGTTTGACCGGGTGTGGTTCTCAATCAGAGGCAGCTGTCTATCGTTGTCACTGATTGAGAACCATACTTAGGTAGCTTTTACATGGTTTTTGTGGGTAGTTATTTTCTGTTTAGTGTTTTGCACCTTACAGGACTGTTTCGGTTTCATTTATTCTCTTGTTATTTTGTTATAGTGTTCTGTTCTAATAAATAAGCATGAACACTTACCACGCTGCGCTTTGGTCCGACTACTCTTCTTTAGACGACGAAAACCGTTACAAGTAGAGAGTCAGTGCCTTCAGAAAGTATTCACACCCCCTGACTTTTTCCACATTTTGTTATGTTACAAAGTGGGATTAAAATGTAATTAATTGTCTTTTATTTTGTCAACAATCTACACACAATATTCTAATGTTAAAGTGGAAAAAAATATAACATTTGTAAAAAAAATATATATGGAAAATAAAACATCTTGATTAGATAAGTATTTAACCCCCTTATCAAATAAAATGTTATGTCACATGCGCTGAATACAACAGTTGTAGACCTTACAGTGAAATGCTTACATATAAGCCCTTAACCAACAATGCTTTAAAAGAAAAATAAGTGAAGCAAAAAATAGATACTTAATTTAAAAAAAAATAAAAGTAACAAATATTTAAACAGTAGCAGTAAATTAACAATAGCGAGGATATATACAGGGGGTACCGGGGTAATTGACGTAATATGTACATGTAGGTAGAGTTAATCACCTTTGGCAGTGATTACAGATGTGAGTCTTTCTGGGTACGTTTCTAAGAGCTTTCCACACCTGGATTGTGCAACATTTACACATTATTATTTTCAAAATTCATCAAGCTTTGTCAAATTGGTTGTTGATCATTGCTAGACATTCACTGTATTCTTGTTATTAAACAACTCCAGTGTAGATTTGGACTTGTGTTTTAGGTTATTGTCCTGCTGAAAGTTGAATTAATCTCCCAGTGTCTGGTGGAAAGCAGACTGAACCAGGTTTTCCTCTAGGATTTTGACTATGCTTAGCTCCATTCGTTTATTTTTTATCATAAAAAATTCTGCAGTCCTTAACTAACTATACCCATAACATGATGCAGCCATGCTTGAAAATATGGACAGTGGTACTCAGTAATGTTAGTTAGTAATGTTAGTTTTCAGGACAAAAAGTTAGTTGCTTTGTCACTTTTCTTCATTATTACTTTAGTGCCTTGTTGCAAACAGGATGCATGTTTTGTAATATTTGTATTCTGTACAGGCTTCCTACTAATAAGGTTTGTATTGTGGAGTAAACACAATGTTGTTGATCCATCCTCAGGTTTCTCCTATCACAMCCGTTAAACTTTTTATCTGTTTTAAAGTCACCATTGGCCTCATAGGGAAATCCCTGAGCGGTTTCCTTCCTCTCCGGCAACTGAGTTCGGAAGGACATCTGTATCTTTGTAGTGACTGTGTGTATTGATTCACCATCCAAAGTGTAATGAATAGCTTCACCGTACTCAAAAATGTTTTACCTATCTACCAATAGGTGCCCTTATTTGTGAGGCATTGGAAAACCTCCCTGTTTTTTCTGGTTGAATCTTTGTTTGAAATTCACTAGTCGACTGAGGGACCTTACAGATAATTGTATGTGTGGGGTACAGAGATGAGGTAGTCATTAAAAAAGCAAATTTTTACTCCTGAAGATATTTAGACTTGCCATGACAAAGAGGTTGACTCAAGACATTTCAGCTTTTCATTTTGTATTAATTTGTAGAAATTTAGAAAAACAATTCCACTTTGACATTATGGGGTATTGTGTGTAGGCCAGTGACAAAAAATCTCAGCTGAATACATTTTAAATTCAGGCAGTAACACAACAAAATGTGGAAGAAGTTAATGGGTGTGAATACTTTCTGAAGGTACTGTAAGTGGTTGGTCTCAAGATCACCAATGTTAAGTCACTTAGCAAACAGAAGTAAGGCCATGATGCCATGACTTGCTGCTAGAGTTAGGTTTTCTTAACAGATTAAAAATAATTTTCTAATTGATAATCCATACACTCATTCTTCATGGTTAAAATAGGGAAAGTTGCTATATCAGAAAGCTACCTCAGCAAGTAAAAAATAAAAATAATTAACAATCGAGGTGGATTTATTATGGGTCTTGTGAGAAATAAATTGTTTGTTTACTGTGGAGCGTAAAATCACTCACAGCAATTGAGATTTTAAAATTAAAACAAACAGTTAGATCAGTGAGGAATCAGTTTATACAGCATTGGTTCCCTCTTGACAATGTGGCGTATATGTTTCAGAGGTCAATGGCACAGATGTACTAATTGCATTAGGATCCTGACATGCAGCATTTGCCCCTTACAGGGTGGACAAAGGTCAAGTCAGCAGACTCAATCAAAGGAAATCTCAGAGCACACCCCCTGCCTGGTGGGGGGAGGTTCACAGAAGAGCCTTGTTGGCACTCATTGCAATCCCACATACAGGTCAAGCACGAAGACCATAGAAAACAATTGCCTGATGAGTAGTTTAAAATTAAATAACTGATAAATCCTATACATTTTTGTTAGACTTTAGTGCAGCTTTTGGCATTATCGATCATAGTCTGCTGCTGGAAAACGTATGTGTTATGGCTTTATACTCCCTGCTAGATTGTGGATAAAGAGTTACCTGTCTAACAGAACACAGAGGGTGTTCTTTAATGGTAGACTCTCCAACATAATCCAGGTAGAAACAGGAATTCCCCAGGGCAGCTGTCTACAGCTACTGAAATGACTGCAATACTTTAACAAAGAGCTCGGACTCCAGAGTGGCGCAGCGGTCTAAGGCACTGCATCTCAGTGCTAGAGGCGTCACTACAGACCCTGGTTTGATTCCAGGCTGTATGACAACCGGCCATGATTGGGAGTCCAAAAGGGCGGCGCACAATTGGCCCAGCGTCGTCAGGGTTTGGCCAGGGTAGGCCATCATTGGAAATAAGAATTTGTTCTTAACTAACTTGCCAAGTTAAATAAAGGTTAAATAAAATAAAAGTTCAATTCAGAATGGGTGGCAAGGAATAAGTTTGTCCTAAATATTTCAGAGACTAAAAGCATTGTATTTGGGAAAAGTCATTCACTAAACCCTAAACCTCAACTAAATCTTGTAATAAATAATGTTGGTTAATTGAGTAAATTGAGGTGACAAAATTGCTTGGAGTAACCCTGGATTGAAAAAGGTGGTCAAAACACATTGATGCAACATTAGCTAAGATGGGGAGAAGTCTGTCCATAATAAAGCGGTCTTCTACCTTCTTAACAGCACTATCAACAAGGTTGTCCAAGTGCTAGTTTTGTAGCACTTGGACAACCATTCAGTCGTGTGGTCAGGTGCCACAAAGAGGGACTTGCAATTGCAATTGGCTCAGAACAGGTCAGCACGGCTGGCCCTTGGATGTACACAGAGAGCAAACATTAATAATAAACATTTCAATCTCTCCTGGCTCAAAGTGGAGGAGAAATTTACTTCATTGCTACACAGCTCAGACACCCATGCATACCCCACAAGACATGCCACCAGAGGTCTCTTCACAGTCCCCAAGTTCAGAACAGACTATGGGAGGCGCACAGTACTACATAGAGCCATTATCACGGATCCCCCGGAACTGTCATTACACACACCTGGCTCCTATTCCCATTGATTAGTAATTGTATAAGTGTGGCCTTTGTTCACCATTGTCCTGTCGATTATTGTTCCAATGTCCGTTGGTAATTTGTAAAATACATTTTAAAAACTATTACGCATTCCTGCGCCTGTCTCCCGACCCCATATTCCAGCGTGACAGCCATGACTACATGTGTAAGGGGTGCGTAACTGGTGGCAGGGAAGTCAGACGCAGGAGAGCAGAACTAGGTAATAGCCGGAGCAGTTTAATTGAAAAAACCAACGGCATTAAGAATAACAAACATGGGTACAAAACCCGTCGCGCACCAGAAAACATGTGCACAAGCACTTACAACAAACAATTTCACACATAGACATGGGGGGACCAGAGGGTTAAATACACAACACTTAATGAGGGAAATGAGAACCAGGTGTGTTGGAAAACAAGACAAAACAAATGGAAAATGAAAAGTGGCTCGACGATGGCTAGAAGACCGGTGATGCCGACCGCCGAACGCCGCCCGAACAAGGAGAGGAACCGACTTCGGTGCAAGTCGTGACAGAACCCTCCCCTTGACGCGCGGCTCCAGCTGCGCGCCGACACCGGCCTATAGGACGACGCGTAGGGCGAGGTGCAGGGCGATCCGGACGGAGACGGTGGAACTCCCGCAGCATTGAAGGGTCTAACACGTCCTTCACCAGAACCCAGCATCTCTCCTCCGGACCGTACCCCTCCAAGTCCACGAGGTACTGAAGGTACCTTGCCCGATGCCTCAAATCCAGTATGAATCAAACGGAGTACGCCGGAGCCCCTCGATGTCCAGAGGGGGCAGAGGAACCTCCCGGACCTCAGACTCCTGGAGCGGGCCAGCCACCACCGGCCTGAAAAGAGACACATGGAATGAGGGGTTAATACGGTAAGCTGTAACCTGTAACTCACCTCATGCAGTCTCCTCAGGACTTTAAATGGCCCCACTGACCCAGCTTCCGGCAGGGCAGGCGGAGGGGCAGGTTTCGGGTCGAGAGCCAGAGCCGGTCCGCCGGTGCAAACACCGGGGCCTCACTGCGGTGATGGTCTGCGCTGGCTTTCTGGCGCAGCACGGCGCGCTGAAGGTGAACATGAACGGCGTCCCATGTCTCCTCCGCGCGCCGGAACCAGTCGTCCACCACAGGAGCCTCGGTCTGACTCTGATGCCAAGGAGCCAGAAGCGGCTGATACCCCAGTACGCACTGGAAGGGGGAGAGGTTAGTGGAGGAGTGGCGGAGCGCCCCCCACTCCCCCGGCCGGTCCTGGAAATAAGACCTCAGAAACCTACCCACATCCTGGTTAACTCTCTCCACCTGCCCATTACTCTCGGGGTGAAAACCCGAGGTAAGGCTGATCGAGCAAGAGGAAACATAAACCCTCACGTCCTTGGCCTAAGTGGGCCACCAGTACTTCCCACTCAGACAGCGCACCGTCCGACCGATGCCTGGATGACCAGAGGAAGGTGACGTGTGGGCCCAAAAGATCAGCCGATCACGGACAGCAGACGGAATGTACAGAAGCCCAGCGAGACACTGGAGGGGAGCGGGCTCTGCACGTAACGCCTGCTCAATGTCCACGTCCAGCTCCCACACTACTGGTGCCACCAGGCCGGGAGTATGGGGGTGGGATCCATGGGCTGCTCCTCTGTGTCATACAACCGGGACAGTGCGTCTGCCTTCACGTTCTGGGAACCTGGTCTTTAAGAAAGGGTGAAAACAAAACGGGTGAAAAACATGGCCCACCTTGCCTGGCGAGGGTTCAGTGTCCTCGCTGCCCAGATGTACTCCAGATTGCGGTGGTCAATCCAGATGAGAAAAGGGTGTTTAGCCCCCTCAAGCCAATGTCACTACGCCTTCAGAGCCTTGACGACAGCCAACAGCTCCTGGTCACCCACTTCATAGTTTCGCTCCGCCGGGCTGAGCTTCCTCGAGAAGAAGGCACAGGGGCGGAGCTTCGGTGGCGTACCCGAGCGCTGAGAGAGCACGGCTCCTATCACAGCCTCGGACACGTCCACCTCCACTATGAACGCCGAAGAGGGATCCGGATGGGACAGCACGGGAGCCGAGGTAAACAGAGCCCTCAGGTGACCAACAGCCCTGTTGCTCAGCCGACCACTGCAAACGTACCGGTCCCCCCTTCAGCAGTGAGGTAATGGGAGCCGCTACCTGACCAAAACCCCGAATAAACCTCCGGTAGTAATTGGCAAACCCTAGAAACCGCTGCACCTCCTTTACCGTGGTGGGAGTTGGCCAATTACGCACGGCTGAAATGCGGTCACTCTCCATCTCCACCCCTGATGTGGATATTCGGTACCCTAGAAAGGAGACGGACTGTTGGAAGAACAGGCATTTCTCAGCCTTGACGTACAGTTCATGCTCCAACGGTCAACCAAGCACCCTGCGCACCAGGGACACATGCTCGGCGCATGTAGCGGAGCATATCAGAATGTCATTAATATACACCACTACACCCGGCCCGTGCAGGTCCCTGAAAATCTGGTCTACAAAGGCTTGGAAGACTGATGGAGCATTCATCAACCCCTACGGCATGACGAGGTACTCATAATGCCCTGAGGTCGTACTGAACACCGTCTTCCACTCGTCTCCCTCCCTGATATGCACCAGGTTGTAAGCGCTCCTGAGATCTAGTTTGGTAAGAGGTAGCGATAAGAGGTAGCGGGTAACTGCACCTCACAGTGATCTGATTTAGGCCTCGGTAGTCAATACACGGGCGCAGACCTCCCTTCTTCTTCTTCACAAAAAATAAACTCGAGGAAGCGGGTGAAGTGGAGGACCGAATGTACCCCTGACGCAGGGATTCGGAGACATATGTTTCCATAGCCGCCGTCTCCGCCTGTGACGGGATACACGTGACTCCTGGGAAGTGCAGAGTCTACCAGGAGATTTATTGCACAATCCCCCCATCGATGGGGTGGTAATTGAGTCGCCTTCTTTTTGGAGAAGGCGAGAGCCAAATCAGAATATTCGGGGGGAATGTGTACGGTGGAGACCTGGTATGGACTTTCCACCGTAGTAGCATCAACGGAAACCCCTAAACACCTCCCTCCCTGAGTACTCTCGCGACCACCCCGTGAGAGCCCTCTGTTGCCATGAAATGGGGGGGGCATGACAAGCTAACCAGGGAATGCCTAGTACCACGGGAAACGCAGGAGAGTCAATGAGGAAGAGACTGATTCTCTCCTCGTGACCCCCCTGCGTCACCATGCCCAGGGGGATGGTAGCTCCCCTAATTAACCCGGACCCTAATGGTCGACTGTCAAGAGCGTGAACTGGGAAAGGCATAACCACTAGAACAATAGGGATCCCTAACCTATGGGCGAATGCTCTGTCGATAAAATTCCCAGCCGCACCTGAATCAACGAGCGCCTTATGCTGGCAATGCGGGGAACACTCAGGAAAGTAAACATGCACAAACAGGTGAACAACAGAGGGCTCTGGATGAGAGTGGTGCATGCTCACCTGGAGCGACGCCAGAGTGCCCGGCCTGCTGCCTCGACCCCTATAGGAACCAACCCGGCACCACCAGCAGCGTGACCTCTGCGGCCACAGATGGTACACGTGAATGCCCCTCCTCCGGCCTCCCTGAGCGTAGCACCTCCCAGCTCCATAGGCACCGGAGCGGGTGACCAGCAGGTTTTCCAACCGAATGGACAGATCCACCAGCTGGTCGAAGGTGAGGGTGGTATCCCTGCAGGCCAACTCCCGACGGACATCCTCGCGCAGGCTGCAACGGTAGTGGTCGATAAGGGCCCTATCGTTCCATCCCGCTCCTGCGGCCAGGGTCTGATATTCCAGGGCGAACTCCTGGGCGCTCCTTGTCCCCTGCCTCAGGTGGAAAAGACGTTCACCCGCCGCTCTACCCTCGGGCGGGTGGTCGAAGACTGCCCATAAGCAGCGGGTGAACTCTGTGAAGTCGTCCAACGCCGTATCTCCTTCTCCCCACACGGCGTTAGCCCACTCCAGAGCTCTCCTTGAGAGACACGAGACGAGGGCGGACACCCTCTCCCTTCCCGAGGGAGCCGGGTAAATGGTGCCCAGGTATAGGTCCAGCTGTAGCAGGAAACCCTGGCACCGTGCTGCCGTCCCATCATACTCCCCGGGAAGGGCGAGACGCATCCCACTGGGACCGGGTACAGGAGGTACGAGTAGTGGTAACCCCTGTTGTGTTGGTGGAGGCGCTGGAGGGACTCTCTGTCTCTCCCAGCGGTCCAATGTCTGAACGACGCGGTCCATCGCATCGCCGAGATGTTGTAGCATCGCCGCGTGATCTCTGATGCGCTCCTCGACTCCTATAACCGGGGTACCTGCTCCTGCTGACTCCATGGTGAGGTGTGGAATTCTGTAAGGGGTGCGTAACTGGTGGCAGGGAAGTCAGATGCAGGAGATCAGGACTAGGTAGCAGTTTAATTGAAAAAAACAATGGCATAAAGAATAACAAACATGGGTACTAAACCCGTCGCGCACCAGAAAAGCACTTACAACAAACAATTCCACACAAAGACATGGGGGGGAACAGAGGGTTAAATACACAACACTTAATAAGGGAAATGAGAACCAGGTGTGTAGTAAAACAAGACAAAACAAATGGAAAATGAAAAGTGGATCGACGATGGCTAGAAGACCGGTGAAGCCGTCCGCCGAACGCCGTCCGAACAAGGAGAGGAACCGACTTCGGTGGAAGTCGTGACAACATGGAACTCTATTCCAAATCAGGTAACTGATGCAAGCAGTAGAATCAGATTTAAAAAACAGATAAAAATACACCTTATGGAACAGTAGGGGACTGTGAAGTAACACAAACATAGACATATCAAATCAAATTGTATTTGTCACTTGCGCCGAATACAACCGTTGTAGACCTTACAGTAAAATGCTTGCTTACAAGCCCTTAACCAACAATGCCGTTTTAAGAAAGTATTTACTAAAATAAACTGAAGTAAAAAAGAAAAAAGAGGAAAATAGAAAAATAACAAATAATTAAAGAGCAACAATAAAATAACAGATACGAGGCCATATACAGGGGATACCGGTACAGAGTTAATGTGCAGGGGCATATGTTAGTCGAGGTAATTAAGGTAAAATGTACATGTAGGTAAAGTGACTATGCCATAGATAATAAACAGAGAATAGCTGCTGTTTTTCCAAATAATTGTGGGGGGGGGGTAATGCAAACAGTACGGGTAGCCTTTTGATTAGCTGTTCAGGAGTCTTATGGCTTGGGGGTAGAAGCTGTTAACAAACACAAGTGAGATCTGGTCGACAGACTCCCTGGATTGTGGTGTTACGGGTATTCATGTGGGCGTATTACTATGCCTCCCGGAGTAGCTCCTACATTTGTGAGACAATACAATTTTCCGCTCGCAGCGTACGCAGCGGTACAAGAGATTATCGACTCCCTATTAGCTAAATGGATAATCAGGGAATGTAACAGTACGTACAGTTTTGAAACCAACGGGTAAATGGTGTCTTAACATTGACTAACTCAACAAGCTGGTTTCGTTGTCTCGTTGGCCAATGACACAGCTCAACCAAGAGTTGCCAAGGTGGCAAATACTTCTCCACCATCGACGTGGTGAATGGTTTCTGGACCATGACAGTCGAGCCTCGTGACCAACACAAGTTGGCTTTCCCTTTCTCGAACAAGCTCTTCACGTTCAATCGTTGCCCGTCCGGGTATGAAAATTCCCCTCAGAGTTCAACATCTTCCTGCACAAGGCGATGCCAGACGCAGACTCTAGGGGTACGTTAATCTACGTGGATGATGTTCTCATGAGAAGTGAGACTAGGTCACATCACCTCCACGAGATGGAGGTGCGGCAGGGGCTAAGTTGGCCATCGTGAAAGGACAATGGTGCAGGACCCAGGTAAACTACGTTGGGCTTCTGGTGGGTGGTGAGGGCATCCTGCCACAGTCTAACAGAATCCAAGCAGTCCACAACATCAAAACACCTACAAACCGTCATAAGGTGTGCAGTTTCTTGGGAGTATGTAATTACTCCCGTCAATTCATCAAAAACTACACTGACTTGTCAAAGCCTTTATCCGCCTTCTTCAGAAAGACATCCTGTTCGTTTGGGATGGCACCCACAACGAATCTGTGACTTCCTTTAAAAGCCTGCTTCGCGAGGCACCCTGCCTGGTATACCCCAACAAAGACAAGATGTTATTTTTGGAAATTGATTTTTCAGAGCACTGCCTTCGGGAATGTACCAAATATGACCAAGACAAGCGTGCTTACGCGAGCAAAACACTCAACCCTGCTGAACACAAGTACTCAGACTGCAAAAAAGCACTGTTGTCTGGGCGGTCAAACACTTCACCAATTATGTCAGCCGACAAAAAGGTGATCCTGGAAACATGTCACTAGCCGGTGACCTTTCTGAAAAGCCAATGAATCCGTGAGGGTGCTGTACACAACCGCAGAATAGCGGCTTGGCTTATGACGCTGCAGAGCCAAGATGTAGTAGTCAACTACGTAAAAAAAATTCAAACCTGCCTTTGAGCGGGGCTTTGGCGGTGGGTCAACGCTGTGGTGACGATGAAACCGACTTCACACCAGACTTCGCCTAGATGCAGAGAACGTGTACCGCCAACACATTCCACCTGCGGTGCATTTGAGTTGGGCCGGGGCTGACTGGACCATCCCAGGCAGTTAAGCACGCCCAGCTACACACTGCCCATATATTGGCCCAACTCCAAAAGTTCACAGTCACCCAGTCAGAACTAGCAGAGCCCATGTGAGAAAATATACACAAGCTAATAGTGTAATTATAGAATGCTAGTAGATGTATATTAAGAAGCAAAGTGACAACTGCATCGTTGTCATCAGCATTGTTGCATATGCTGCATTGACCATGCAGACTGAACGCAAGTGTCTCGTGGTCGAGGCAAAACAAATGCGTTCCTTGAGTGACGGGAGCCGGGGCTAGGTCTGTGTGGAAAGCGGCATTGAGAGAGAGAGTGGCGAGAGTGGAGAGAGATGATTCAAGTAGCGAAGTAAACTATAAAAATGGACGTTACACACTGCGTGTCACATTTAACAAACAAAACATACAAATACTGTTATAGAAGGTAAAGTAAAAACCCAAACCGGTCCGTGCATCAATACAGGTATACCGCCCAGCCCTAAGAATATCTATAGATTGAAAACGGTTCTAAATGTAGGATTTTGGTGCGACAGTACCCATGTGAAAATTGCCACACCACAGCAGGAAAACAATCCAGATTTCTATCTCAACCCTTAGCTGTTAATGTGTACTCTTTCCAAAGACGTTCACTACCTCTTGTTAGGCGTGTATATGGGAGGCGAAGTCAAGTGCAGGAGAGCGGAGTATAATAAACAGGCGCACTTTAATACCGGTCAATAAACGACAGCACATCAAACATACTAGTGCCATAAAAACACGGTCTAATACAAAAGTGCGGCGCCTGACAAAATGTCCACGTAACAATAAACAATTACACACAAAGACGTGATGGGAAACAGAGGACTAAATACATGTAGATTGATTGGGGAATGAAAACCAGGTATGTATGGAACAAGACAAAACAAATGGACATATGAGAAATGGAGCGGCGAATGCCGGTGACGTCAATCGCCGAACGCTGCCCGAACAAGGAGAGGAGCCGACTTCGGAGGAAGTCGTGACACGTCTGTCCTAGCAAATTGTTCGTCAGGGATAACACTGAGCGTATTTGTGGTCTTAAGCCTATCACCAGCGAAGAACGCTGTAGAGCTGAACTAACAATAAGGGATGGGGTCACCACCACACAAGTGGTTGTTGTAGGGAATCGATGGTTGGTTAACACCCCGTTTGCGTCCGCCACTATGACTTATGAACGCCATGACGCGTTTGCTAAGCATTCCCTTGAGCTACCACGAGCCATTCAAAACCAAATCCAGTATGAGGGACCAATGACTGTTGATCTTGGTGTACTGGATGAGGCACTTTTAGTTGATCCGACTGACTACAACCCAAAAGATTGGTCTGTCACCCGCTCTTGGACGGTGCCGGACAGTATCCTGACTGTTACCATGATCCTTAGTCTAATTTCCCTTGGTGTGTGCACCTACTACGTACACATGCGCAATTGAAGACCTAATGAGGTCTTATACTAGGATGACCTGTGGGACGGAAGTGATCCCGATTTTTGGAAAGTTGGCAATAGATCTTGAAACCCGGGGGTCCATCCACAGCAACCCCAGCCTCCTCTCCTGAATTCGCTAGGTCAGCACCGTAATGTCCCCTGTTTCCACGTGCCTTAACCTCTCTTGGGCACGTGAGACGGTAGCGTCCCACCACTTCAACAGCCAGTGAAACTGCTGGGCGCCAAATTCAAATACAGAAATACTCATTATAAAAATTCAGAAAACAAAACATATTTTACATAGGTTTAAAGATTAACTTCTTGTGAATCCAACCACGGTGTCAGATTTAAAAAATGCTTTACGGCGAAAGCATACATTACGATTATGAGAACATAGCCCACAAGACAAATCATTACATACAGTAGCCAGCCAGATAGAACAGTTACACAATTTAGAAATAGAGATAAAATTAATCCCTTACCTTTGATGGTATTCATATGTTTGCACTCAGCAGACATTCATTTACTCAATAAATGTTCCTCTTGTTCGATAAAGTCTCTTTATACCCAAAAACCTCAGTTTTGTTCGCGCGTTTCTTCAGTAATCCACAGGCTGAAACGCAGTCAAAACAGGAAGACAAAAAAATCKAAATTGTATCCGTAAAGTTCATAGAAACATGTCAAACGATGTTTATATTCAAACCTCAGTTTGTTCGATACTATTTCGATACTATTTCAACCGGACAATAACGTCGTCAATATAAAATGTAAACAAGAAACGCACTCTCTCGGTCTTGCGCAGGAAAAAGCTCTGTGAAACTTTAGGGTCCACTCATTCAGACTGCTCTTACTTCCTAATTTTTCGGAATACAAGACTGAAACACATTCTAAAGACTGTTGACATCTAGTGGAAGGCATAGAAACTGCAAGTTGAGTCCTAAGTCAAGGGATACTGTAATGGCATTGAATAGAAAACAACAAACCCCCCCAAAAAAATATTCTCAGGTTTTTGCCTGCCAAATCAGTTCTGTTAAACTCACAGACACTATTTTAACAGTTTTGGAAACTTTAGAGTGTTTTCTATCCAAATCTACCAGTTATATGCATATCATATCTTCTGGGCCCAAGAAACAGGCCGTTTAATTTAGGCATGCATTTCATCCAAAATTCCGAATGCTGCCCCCTACCCTGGAGAAGTTAACTACCCACCTTCAAGTAGGATCCCCCTAAATATGACATTAGAGACAATGCCACGATAGAGTAATTTAGCCAAGACCTTGGACGTATATAGAACATAGTCCAAGTTAGATGATTAAGGTGTCGTAGCTAAATTTTGTATATCTTTTGATTCATTTTTGTTTCATTTCCTTTGACACTTAGGAAGTGAGAGAGCCGTAAACAAGTTCCCCATACAACCACCAGTAAGTAACACAACAACGCTCATTTGGTGAAGAAACGTAATAATGTGTTGCCTGAGTGTTGTGTGTTATTAACCTCTCTGGTTCAAGTGGGACGCTAGCGTTCCACCTCGACAACAGCCAGTGAAATTGCAGGGAGCCAAATTCAAAACAACAGAAATCCCATAATTAAAATTCCTCAAACATACAAGTATTATCCACCATTTTAAAGATAAACTTCTTGTAAATCCAACCACAGTGTCCGATTTCAAAAAGGCTTTACTGCGAAAGCATACCATGCAATTATGTTAGGTCAGCACCTAGTCACAGAACCATACAGCCATTTTTCCAGCCAAAGAGAGGAGTCACAAAAAGCAGAAATAAAGATAAAATGAATCACTAACATTTGATGATCTTCATCAGATGGCACTCATAGGACTTCATGTTACACAATACATGTATGTTTTGTTCGATAAAGTTCATATTTATATCCAAAAATCTCAATTTACATTGGCGCGTTATGGTCAGAAATGCATTGTCTCAAACAAACATCCGGTGAAAGTGCAGAGAGCCACATCAAATTACAGAAATACTCATCATAAACATTGATAAACGATACAAGTGTTATTCATGGAAATAAAGATGAACTTCTCCTTAATGCAACCGCTGTGTCAGATTTCAAAAAGGCTTTACGGTGAAAGAACACTTTGCGATTATGTTAGGTCTGCACCTAGCCACAGAAACCCATACAGCCATTTTCCAGCCAGGAGAGTGTCACAAAAGTACGAAATAGCATTAAAATTAATCACTTACCTTTGATGATCTTCATCTGGTGGCACTCCCAGGTCTCCATGTTAGACAATAATTGTTCGTTTTGTTCGATAATGTCCCTCTTTATGACCAAATACCTCCTTTTTTTCGCACGTTTTGTCCAGTAATCCAGTAATAAAAGGCGCGTGCACTAATTCCAGAGGAAAGTTTTTAAAAAGTACAATAAAAGTTAGTAGAAACATGCCAAACGATGTTTAAAATCAATCCTCCGGTTGTTTTTGTCATAATTTATCAATAATATTTCAACCGGGCAAAAGCTTCGTCAATAGGAAAGGAGAAACAAGAAAAGCGCGTTCCCGATCAGGGCGCATGGCTGATGAATGGAAATTTCCACTGGCCACTGATTGAAAGTTCTGTATCTCCCTCATTTTTCAGAGTAAAAGCCTGAAACAATGCCTAAAGACTGGCCACATGTACAGGAAGACACGGAGCTCGTGAACTGGGTCCTAAGTCTTTGTATGGTGGATAGGCTTACAATGGAAAAACAGCCTTTCAAAATAATAGTACTTCCTGGTTGGATTTTCCTCGGGTTTTCGCCTGCCATATCAGTTCTGTTATACTCACAGACATTATTTTAACAGTTTTGGAAACTTTGGAGTGTTTTCTATCCAAATGTACTAATTATATGCATTTCCTATCTTCTGGGCCTGAGTAGTAGGCAGTTTAATTTGGGCACGCTTTTCATCCAAAATTCCGATTGCTGACCCTACCCTAGTGAAGTTAACGTCTGCCTAAGTTACTGCCTAGATCCACTAGCCAGGACAACCGGACGACGGGCCAGAACGCAGAGCCACAGCCGGACCTCCTCTGTCCATTGTGGTAGTGGTCTGCAGCTTGCAGACATCCTACCAGGTTAAACCACCAAGGGGGGACTGCTACGATGATCCACAGGGTACCCTTGTGACCCGAGGGTATAAAACATGTGAGTGAAGAATTTACATATCAGACTAAGTTTACTACACGCTGCAGCAAAGGTTTATGACTAGTTGTGACCCCGAAACGCAACACGAAGTTGAAGACAAAGTAAAATCTCTGAACATTCAAGTTTATGGTGGAGTACCTATTCTAAGTACTGTATCTAGGAAGGTGAACAGGACCCTCTGGCTATTATTTTCAAGTCACCGGGTGTCTACACGGCCCTCCTACCCATGCTGGTCGACACGGCTGATTAGCCGTCCTGTGAAGACCACTCACAGAACGAGTGCAAGGAAACAGACGACTAAGAGAAAGGACATTGTGACATCGTGTGGACAATCAGAGACTTACACCTGAAGATGAAAGAACAAGGCGTCGGCCAAACCTTTCCCACTAAGCAGAACCCTCGGCCCACGAATAGATATCCAATGGAGACCTTCAACACGTAAATACATGCATTACACTTCTTACCCATAGGAGCGGCAGTTCGGGGGCAAGGTCTTAGGGCTATAACTAAACATAGTTTACAAATGTATCCAAGTGTTGAATCTCTTTAAATCTCCATCTTGTGTAACACGTGTCATATTGTGTTGGTTCACTAGGTATCTGTTGTCATTGTATTAAATTCTAATCAATAGCCTAGACTGTTTGTGTATGTGTATCTTATGTTATTATTTGGCTTGTTAGTAAATAAATCATCAACTCAATTTGTGTGGTATGGAATGATTAGTGAGACCCGGGTTTGTGCAGATTTACGAATTGCGCGACGTTCAGAATGAGACTAATGAGGAAATTAATAAATGAGTGAGTGCTATGAAATCAATATTCTGATATACTTTGAGTTAAATCGGGAAACGGTAACTCATTCAACAAACTTTTCCCATGGTGCCTCAGGTTACCGAGTTAATGGTTACCTGATAAATTTAATCACGTAATTATAAACATAGTTAATTATTCGATAAATAGCATGTCATCACATTAATGATAATACGTCACGACACTTGGCACACCTGTATTTGGGGAGGTTCTCCCATTTTTCTCTGCAGATCCTCTCAAGCGCTGTCAGGTTGGATAGGGAGCATCGCTGCACAGGTATTTTCAGGTCTCTCCAGAGATGTTCGATCAGGTTCAAGTCTGGGCTCTGGCTGGACCACTCAAGGACATTCAGAGACTTGCCCCAGTCTAAGGTCCTGAGTGCTCTGGAGCAGGTTTTCATCAAGGATCTCTTTGTACTTTGCTCCGTTCATCTTTCCCTCGATCCTGAGTAGTCTCCCAGTCCCTGCCGCTGCAAAACATCCCCACAGCATGATGCTGCCACCARCATGCTTCACCATGGGGATGGTGCCAGGTTTCCTCCAGGCCAGAGAATCTCGTTTCTCATAGTCTGAGAGTCCTTTAGGTGGCTCCAAGCGGGCTGTCCAAGCGGTCTGTCATGTGCCTTTTACTGAGGAGTGGCTTCCGTCTGGCCATTCTATCATAAAGGCCTGATTGGTTGAGTGCTGCAGAGATGGTTGTCCTACTGAAAGGTTCTCCCATCTCCAGAGAGGAATTCTGGAGCTCTGTCAGAGTGACCGTCGGGTCTTGGTCACCTCCCTGACCAAGATCCTTATCCCTCGATTGCTCAGTTTGCATAAATGCTACCCTTCCCCAGATCTGTGCGTCTACACAATCCTGTCTCGGGAGCTCTACAGACAATTCCTTCGACCTCCTGGCTTGGTTCTTGCATTGTCAACTGTGGGACCTCATATAGATAGGTATGTGCCTTCCATGTCCAATCAATTGAATTTACCACAGGTGGACTTCATTCAAGTTGTAGAAACATCTCAAGGATGATCAATGGAAATGATGCACCTGAGCTCAATTTCAAATCTCATAGCAAAGGGTCTGAATACTTATATACACTGCTCAAAAAAATAAAGGGAACAGTTAAACAACACAATGTAACTCCAAGTCAATCACACTTCTGTGAAATCAAACTGTCCACTTAGGAAGCAACACTGATTGACAATAAATTTCACATGCTGTTGTGCAAATGGAATAGACAACAGGTGGAAATTATAGGCAATTAGCAAGACACCCCCAATAATGGAGTGGTTCTGCAGGTGGTGACCACAGACCACTTCTCAGTTCCTATGCTTCCTGGCTGATCTTTTGGTCACTTTTGAATGCTGGCGGTGCTTTCACTCTAGTGGTAGCA
This sequence comes from Salvelinus sp. IW2-2015, assembly GCF_002910315.2. Lineage (NCBI taxonomy): Eukaryota > Metazoa > Chordata > Actinopteri > Salmoniformes > Salmonidae > Salvelinus > Salvelinus sp. IW2-2015. The sequence goes on along the minus strand of NW_019942573.1, from coordinate 211,108 downwards.
TGAGACAGAGTCTACAACCCACACAAGTGGCTCAGGTAGTGCAGCTCATCCAGGATGGCACATCAATGCGAGCTGTGGCAAGAAGGTTTGCTGTGTCTGTCAGCGTAGTGTCCAGAGCATGGAGGCGCTACCAGGAGACAGGCCAGTACATCAGGAGACGTGGAGGAGGCCGTAGGAGGGCAACAACCCAGCAGCAGGACCGCTACCTCCGCCTTTGTGCAAGGAGGAGCACTGCCAGAGCCCTGCAAAATGACCTCCAGCAGGCCACAAATGTGCATGTGTCTGCTCAAACAGTCAGAAACAGACTCCATGAGGGTGGTATGAGGGCCCGACGTCCACAGGTGGGGGTTGTGCTTACAGCCCAACACCGTGCAGGACGTTTGGCATTTGCCAGAGAACACCAAGATTGGCAAATTCGCCACTGGCGCCCTGTGCTCTTCACAGATGAAAGCAGGTTCACACTGAGCACATGTGACAGACGTGACAGAGTCTGGAGACGCCGTGGAGAACGTTCTGCTGCCTGCAACATCCTCCAGCATGACCGGTTTGGCGGTGGGTCAGTCATGGTGTGGGGTGGCATTTCTTTGGGGGGGCCGCACAGCCCTCCATGTGCTCGCCAGAGGTAGCCTGACTGCCATTAGGTACCGAGATGAGATCCTCAGACCCCTTGTGAGACCATATGCTGGTGCGGTTGACCCTGGGTTCCTCCTAATGCAAGACAATGCTAGACCTCATGTGGCTGGAGTGTGTCAGCAGTTCCTGCAAGAGGAAGGCATTGATGCTATGGACTGGCCCGCCCGTTCCCCAGACCTGAATCCAATTGAGCACATCTGGGACATCATGTCCACCAACGCCACGTTGCACCACAGACTGTCCAGGAGTTGGCGGATGCTTTAGTCCAGGTCTGGGAGGAGATCCCTCAGGAGACAATCCGCCACCTCATCAGGAGCATGCCCAGGCGTTGTAGGGAGGTCATACAGGCACGTGGAGGCCACACACACTACTGAGCCTCATTTTGACTTGTTTTAAGGACATTACATCAAAGTTGGATCAGCCTGTAGTGTGGTTTTCCACTTTAATTTTGAGTGTGACTCCAAATCCAGACCTCCATGGGTTGATAAATTTGATTTCCATTGATAATTTTTGTGTGATTTTGTTGTCAGCACATTCAACTATGTAAAGAAAAAAGTATTTAATAAGAATATTTCATTCATTCAGATCTAGGATGTGTTATTTTAGTGTTCCCTTTATTTTTTTGAGCAGTGTATATATAAGGTATTTCTGTTTTTGTGTTTTGATACATTTGCAAACATTTCTAAAAACCTGTTTTCACTTTGTCATTTTGGGGTATTGTGTGTAGATTGATGAGGAAAACAATTTACTTAATCCATTATAGAATAAGACTGGAACATAACAAAATGTGGAAAAAGGGGTCTGAATATTTTCCACATGCACTGTATCTAATCAGATAAACTCTTTCAGACAAGTAGCCTCCCACTGGATACACCAAGTCCTTTCAATTTGGGTAATTTTMAAATATTTGGTTGAGAATTTGATCAATGATATTACAACCTATATACCCCCACTCAAAAAGACAGCCAAAAGTTTGTTGAATTTCCAATGTGCTATCACTATGCTTTCATCCATCTGAAAGCACAACCCAATTTTTGGTTTAGTTGTCCCCCAAATGTCTATCACTGCGCTTGCAACTATTTAAAATCACAGCAAAGTTCAAATGGGACTACAATGTCCGATATTTTGCTTATTTATACAACAGATTAATGTGGTATTACTGTGCTTCATCTAATAGCAGAACCAAATGGCCTGGATTGCAGTTCAGATTACATTAAAATTAGGCAACATGGTGGAAGTGATCAATGCCGTTGGAGATTCTGCACAGATTATTACAACAATTGTGAAGATCTCCACAGACCTGTAATTACCTATGCATGATATGTTGAACACGCAAGCTTTATTAAGATTATACAAGAAGACATTTATACACAACCAAATATCAACATTTGAAGGACATTTATATTTAGTTTGGATAGTTCCATCTGTGTCACTGACCCAGTCTGGCTTTAATTCCAGTTTGTCTACAAATTAGTAATTGATCTGTTGGATTCACGTCTATATCTCAACCCCAAATCTACATTAAATTATAGGAGTAAATCAAATCAAACTTTAAAAATTCACTTTAAATAAAGTTTGATTTGATTTAGTCACATTGTTTAACTTACATTTTTGGTTGAAATGGAGATGTGAATCTAACATATCAATTATTAATTTGTAAAAAAACTGGAATTAGGTCAGTGGCACAGATGGAACTATCCAAGTAGAAGATGCATCGCCTTCAAATGTTGATATTTGGTTGGGTTGACAACCAAACACAATTCAATATCATTACATTTGAATTCAATCAGAGCTTGAAACCCTAGGCCTATGTATTATCTATTTTTAGTTGAGTCCAGGGATGAATTGAAACAATAGATGTTGACTATGAAAAAGATATATAGGCCTAAATAGCATCATTGACGCTATGAGTGATAAAGTATGGTCTCATTTCATTTGCTCTGTTAAACCAACCCTTTGGAATTACTTTGATGATAGCACATTGGTAATAGTCAGTGAGAAATATCATACGCGGGGCTGGGCTTGTTTAAAACCCTGGATGGGAGACCAAAGGGTAGCTGTAGTTAAATTCATTTTCCAGTAGGAGGTGCTGCCCTGCCTATATTTTTGTTTTCTGATAGTGGAAATAAAGTTGAAGATCTGATATTGTTTTAAAGGTACAAATTCAACATATTTTATACAAGGTTTGTCTATGTTAATATTTGGTTACCATGATGACATAATCCTGTGGTTGAAATTTCACCCTCAAAACAACAGTTTATTTTGATTTACTTTTTTCAAATTGAATGCATTTTCCATGTAGATTCAATATGTCAATACTTTGCTTTGACAAATTATGTTGGAACAATGTTGATTTAACCAGTTTGTGACCAGTGGGCTAAGCATTTCAATAGCAGTAGAATATGAACTAACAAAAAAATTTCAATGACCCAACATGTTTCTTTTCAAAAACCTGAGGAACAATATACTCTAATAAAAAAGTAAAATCTTTCCCATTAGGCATCCTCTTTTACCCCCAGACCTACATAGCCTACCTCTTGTAAAAAACGAATTAGTAGGGGTATCCTTATTATCATGAACACTTCCTTAATCCAAAACTGAACATTCTAGACCTATAGGCCATTATGTAAATCATATTTCAATAGTAACCATAGATGCCTACCATATAGTTTTTCATTAACATTATACAGTTACACTAGAAGTAGGAAATATTAGAGAGGAGTTGATATGGGTCCTATGTGAAACTATTACATTTTTTATATATTTGTCAAAATGATGTCAGGAAATTATTTGATGACAAATGTAATAACAAAAATAATAATAATTATGTAGCCAGTGATGTAGTGGTAAAAAAAACATGTAGGTAAACTGATCGCAGGTTGAGGTGAAAAAAGTAAAGCTTCCTACACTTTCAATGCATTTTACGCTAAATGTGGGTAAACTGCATTTACCCTCCACTACACAGCTGCATGTAACTGTTTTCAATATTAATTCACACTGAAAGGATATAGCCTACTGAGCTACACATTTCTCAATACTAATTTATACCATTAGGCCTGCCAATGGGAAAAATTGCATGCATAACTCATGAAAGTGTGCTTGGAAATCGATCAGACAATAGCCTATCCAGAATGATCTTATCATATCCGAGGGGAATTGAATTTATTTGTGCCAATTTATATTATTTACCTAGGCTATAGGCTACCATTTATTTATTCTACTTTCTAGGATTGTATAAGAAGTATCACACTGGTGTACAGGATAAAGAACGTTGAAAATATGCTCCCATTCACCATAATACAATATGAAAGGTTATGAAGAACTAAAATACGTTATGAATTAATAACTATTAAAGCAAAATAGGCCTGTAGCCTATTATAGTCTGGTAATCAAATGTCTACGATAAAAAAATATTTATATGCTTGTTTGCATAAAAGTGTGTGTGAATCTCACGTACCATGTTGTGATGGGACGTCAGTTTGCAACTCTTCTTCGTCCGACTTGAGATGTTGTGGTTTCGCTTGCTTGCGGCGGGACATGTTGTCAGTTATCATCTAGTTGCGTTGCTGCATTTGCCGATACATTGGCAGCAAACAAATAGAACCCGTCAGAGAAAGTTGGGCCAGTGAAATAAGGTATAGCATATTAGCTGACTTGACCCATGTGCAGATTGCGCATGTCGGTGTAATTATGATGGAGGATAATGCTTAACCACTCTTGGTAGCTTTCGATTGGCTAAGGTCCAACAGACCCACACTAGATATGGAAATGAGGGATGTGTCTCATAATTACACTATACTCTGCTTCTTATTCATCTGTCTTTCCACACGGTCCACCCTACAACAGTGATGGACATTAGGCTAGGTGTGAACAGTTCTCCAACAGTTGGTTTTGTGTTTACTTTTGTAAATACATTTTTTCCATCAGTTTTTACTGTAGCCTACATTTTCCCCCAAGGCTTATTTTAGTTTAAGTACGTCACATCGTTATCACAAGCCCTTTCTTTTGATTTTCTCCACTTCCATTCCTGTTTTTTTCTTCACATTTGACAAATTATTTTGGAAATCTACACATGGACAAGAAAGTCCTAGCCGGAAAAGTCTTGCCCAGTGCCTTTATCCTCCTGGTCTTCTACTTATCATGAAGCTGAGCAAAAGAGGAGGACAGTTTTTTTTTAAATATGAAGAAAGCAAGAGTCCGGTTCAGCTGCCCAACAGATGCCACGGGCCATGGTCAAATACTTACCTTTGTTTTTGTGCGTAAAATTCCAAGTTCTTGCGTAAGAGTAATGTTCCAATTCACAGACCGACTGCGAATCTCAAAGCAATTGTATTTCCGAGGAGCGGGTTCTTGGTTTTGCTTGCCTGCAGGTGCACTTTAGAAGCCCCCGCCTCTAGTCCATTATGAGAAGCCCTCTAGCCAAATGTTATAGGCTAGAGGGATGCCACAGAAGGTGTTGGGACCGTTTCTTCAGTCCCAGCAACCGCCCACAGCTGATGTTTCAGTTGGCTTATGGAGCCATTTTACTGGGTTGATAAGTTGTTTTCTCAAACAATCAAAGTGAGTGTAACTAAAAATAGCCTATATATAATGAAATTACATTTTGAGGTTTGATGTCTTATGAAGAATACACTGTATTAAGAGTTGTGTGGATATAATTCACAAATCATGCCCTCTCTGAGATAACAAATGTATCAAAATGGGTCTCGTTGTCCATGGCTGTGGCCCTCTAATCAGCTATTGTTCAAAAGGCTGTAATTATGGTATTAAAAGATGTGGCCTGCCTGGAAATGGCAGAATCAGCTGTTAATAATTGCAAGTAGGCCTACTACACAACAGGCTTGTAATGCTTGCCTTGTCTCCCATTCCCCTAGTATAGATTCCCCACTCCATGAGGAATGTAATTTATTTTTGACCCATCAGCTTTCTACAGACTTATGATGAAAAGCCAGAGTGGTTGAGAGCTCTCTTATATCACAACTTTGATGTAATATTGATTATTTATCACTAGCTTAGCACACAAAACGAACTACTTGACCACTATCATGTACAACCACAATGCTGGAACACTGATCTCCTGCTTCTGCAAAGAAAATTATGTTTTGAAACCGTTTATATGATTTAATATCAGTACTGTACACATACCAAAGAGAAGCACAATAACTTACAGTGCAGACACAGGTCAGGCTACTTACGCTGAATGTATGAACCTACTTATCATAAGTAAGTAATTCAATCCAATAGGATAGTACATGCATGCTATAACGCCAAAGTGCATGAGCTCCAATAGACGGAGGGGTTTAGGGAATTGTTTCTCTCCCAGGTACCAGTGAGATTTGTGTTCCATTCTCCCTTCAGATTTTTTTGGGGAAACAATATCAGTTACTATAGATTGTTTTAACACCACAGAGCACAGTCTGACTCTCAATCCTGGTAAGTGCATGCAGAAAACATACATTTTCCAAAAGATGTTGTGATAGATTCAACAATCAAATCCAATTGTATTTGTCACTGTAAAGGTTTTCTTCCTGGGGTGAAGGAGAGGACCAAAATGCAGCGTAGCCAGTGCTCAACATGTTTAATTATAAGAACAAGTGAACACTACAAACAACTTACAAAATAACAAACGTGCAAAACCGATACAGACCTATCTGGTGCAGAACACAAACACAGAGACAGGTAACAACCACCCACAACGAACACAGTGAAACAACCTACCTAAATATGACTCTTAATTAGAGGAACGCAAAACACCTGCCTCTAATTAAGAGCCATACCAGGCAACCCTAAACCAACATAGAAACACACACATAGAATGCCCACCCAAAACTCACGCCCTGACCATCACACACATACAAAACAACAGAAAACAGGTCAGGAACGTGACAGAACCCCCCCCTCAAGGTGCGAACGCCGGGCGCACCAGCACAAAGTCCAGGGGAGGGTCTGGGTGGGCATCTGACCACGGTGGTGGCTCAGGCTCCGGACGCTGTCCCCACACCACCATAGTCACTCCCCGCTTCTGTATCCCCCTCCCAATGATCACCTCCAACTAAAACCACCTAAATGAAGGGGCAGAACCGGGATAAGGGCAGCACCGGGATAAGGGGCAGCACCGGGATAAGGGGCGGCAGGTCCTGGCTGAGGAACTCTGGCAGGTCCTGGCTGAGGGACTCTGGCAGGTCCTGGCTGAGGGACTCTGGCAGGTCCTGGCTGAGGGACTCTGGCAGGTCCTGGTGAGGGACTCTGGCAGGTCCTGGGCTGAGGGACTCTGGCAGGTACGGGCTGAGGGACTCTGGCAGGTACGGGCTGAGGACTCTGGCAGGTCCGGGCTGAGGGACTCTGGCAGGTCCGGGCTGAGGGACTCTGGCAGGTCCGGGCTGAGGGACTCTGGCAGGTCCGGATGAGGGACTCTGGCAGGTCCGGGCTGAGGGACTCTGGCAGGTCCGGGCTGACGGAAGGCTCTGGCTGACCGGTCTGGCGAAGGCTCTGGCTGATCCGGTCTGGCGGAAGGCTCTGGCTGATCGTCGAGGCCTGCTGGCGGAAGGCTCTGGCTGATCGGTCTGGCGGAAGGCTCTGGCTGATCCGGTCTGGCGGAAGGCTCTGGCTGATCCGGTCTGGCGGAAGGCTCTAGCGGCTCCTGTCTGGCGGACGGCTCTAGCGGCTCCGTCGGCGGACGGCTCTAGCGCTCCTGTTGGCGGACGGCTCTGTAGGCTCATGGCAGACGGGCGGCTTTGCAGGCTCATGGCAGACGGGCGGCTTTGCAGGCTCATGGCAGACGGACAGTTCAGACGGCGTAGGGCAGACGGGCAGTTCAGACGCCGCTGGGCAGACGGGCAGTTCAGGCGCCGCTGGCAGACGGGCAGTTCAGGCGCCGCTGGGCAGACGGCAGTTCAGGCGCCGCTGGGCAGACGGGCAGTTCAGGCGCCGCTGGCAGACGGCAGACTCTGGCCGGCTGAGACGCACTGTAGGCCTGGTGCGTGGTACCGGAACTGGAGGTACCGGCAAGGACACGCACCTTCAGCTAGTGCGGGGAACAACAACAGGGCACACTGGACTCTCGTGGCGCACTCTAGGCCTGGTGCGTGGTACCGGAACTGGAGGTACCGGCTGAGGGCACGCACCTCAGGCGAGTGCGGGAGAAGGACAAGTGCGTACAGGGCTCTGGAGACGCACAGGAGGCTTGGTGCGTGGTGCCGGAACTGGAGGCACTGGGCTGGAGACACGCACCATAGGGAGAGTGCGTGGAGGAGGAACAGGGCTCTGGAGATGCACTGGAAGCCTGGTGCGTGGTGTAGCACTGGTGGTACTGAGCTGGGGTGGGAAGGTGGCGCCGGATATACCGGACCGTGAAGGAGGACACGTGCTCTTGAGCACCGAGCCTCCCCAACCTTACCAGGTTGAATGGTCCCCGTAGCCCTGCCAGTGCGGCGAGGTGGAATAGCCCGCACTGTGCTATGCAGGCGAACCGGGGACACCGTGCGCTTTACCGCATAACACGGTGTCTGACCAGTACGACGCTCTCTCACTCCACGGCAAGCCCGGGAGTTGGCTCAGGTATCCAACCCGGCTTCGCCACACTCCCCTTTAGCCCCCCCCCCCAAGAAATTTTTGGGTGAGCCTCTCGGGCTTCCAGCCTCTCTTACGTGGCTGCTCCTCAATCCACGCTCCTGCGGCTGTGGCTGCTCCTCTCACCTCCCGAGGCGGCGATTCTCTCAACCCTTCCCAGGGTCCTTTTCCGTCCATGATCTCCCAGACCATTCCTCTGTGTCCAGTAGTCCTGTGTACTGGGCGCTGCTGCTCCCCGTTGCTACGCTGCTTGGTCCTGGTTTGGTGGGTGTGTCTGAAAGGTTTTCTTCCTGGGTGAAGGAGAGGACCAAAATGCAGCGTAGCCAGTGCTCAACATGTTTAATTATAACAACAAGTGAACACTACAAACAACTTACAAAATAACAAACGTGCAAAACCGATACAGACCTATCTGGTGCAGACACAAACACAGAGACAGGTAACAACCACCCACACGAACACAGTGAACAACCTACCCTAATATAGACTCTTAATAGAGGAACGCAAAACACCTGCCTCTAATTAAGAGCCATACCAGGCAACCCTAAACCAACATAGAAACACACAACATAGAATGCCCACCCAAAACTCACGCCCTGACCATCACACACATACAAAACAACAGAAAACAGGTCAGGAACGTGACAGTCACATTCGCCCGAATTCAACAGGTGTAGACCTTACAGTGAAATGCTTACTTACAAGCCCTTAACCAACAATGCAGTTTTAATAAAAACAAGTGTTAAGTAAAACATAGATAAGTAAAAAATAAAAAATAATAGTAACAAATAATGCAAACAGTCCGGGTAGCTGTTCAGGAGTCTTATGGCTTGGGGGGTAGAAGCTGTTAAGAAGTCTTTTGGACCTAGACTTGGCGCTCCGGTACCACTTGCGGTAGCTGAGAAAACAGTCTATGATTAGGGTGTCTGGAATCATGGTAAAGTATGTGTATAGAAAACATGTTTACTGCATTTTGTCTGTGCCACTAAAGTCTCAATGAAAAAATAAGCTTGTTTCAAGGTAAACAACATATTGGAGGCCAGTGCACAAGTGTGCATATTGAAGTACTTCAAGTGGCATGCTTTTGTGTGCATTGATTACAGTACAGTGTGATTTAATACTGGCCAAATGGATGAGCAGATTTTGCCCCCTCCTGTCAGGATATGTCAGCTGAGGAATGTGTGTACTACGTGGGGTTTGGTGACTTATAATGAAGATATGACATCCTGTTACACCTGACCCTGTCCGTGCTCAAAGACAGCAACAGCAAAATCCTAAGATTTGCATTTTGGGTTAGATGACAAATGACTGAGGCCAGCAGGTCTGGTGGGGGCTGTACAAGGAAGAAAAGTGCCTGAAATGATTTTAGGACACTTTTAACTCCATTTTTAGAGACAGCCCCATTACTCTGCCGTTGAGTAACATCCTAGATGTTTTGCAATTTAACACATAAGGAACACCTTACATTAACTGGCGCCTGTATAGTAACTGTGTAATTACTATTGCAACAACATTACATAAACATGTTACATGTCAAATTGCTACTATTAACAGTAAGATTATTTGAAAATATAATTCTACCAAAGGGTTTCTCATAGGTGCACTATGTTTGGTAACATTCTTTGCAGTCTGCCGGCACACTACACCATTACAAAATAGATAAAAAATGATTAAACACGTACTAACACGGAACCCAAACCGGCTGTGCGCGTGCGCCATTGTGCGCCATCTGGCATAAATATATTTTGTTCTCCTACACCAAACGCGATCATGACACGCAGGTTAAAATATCAAAACATTACATTAATTTGGGAACAGGTCGAAAAGCATTAAACATTTATGCAATTTAGCTAGTTAGCTTGCAATAGCTAGCTAATGTGTCCTATTTAGCTAGCTTGCTGTTGCTAGCTAATTTGTTCTGGGATTCAAACATTGAGTTATTTTACCTGAAATTCACAAGGTCCTCTACTCCGACAATTAATCCACGCATAAAACGGTCAACCGAATCGTTTCTAGTCATCTCTCCTCCTTCCAGGCTTTTTCATCTTTGAACTTATATGGTGATTTGCATCTAAACTTTCATTGTATCACTACACCGACCGGCAACTCAGTTCGTCTTTCAATCACCCATGTGGGTATAACCAATGAGTAGATGGCACGTGGGTACCTGCTTCTATAAACCAATGAGGAGATGAGAGAGGCAGGACTTACAGCGCGATCTGCGTCAGAAATAGAAAGGAGTTATATTTTAGCCCTTGGCAACGCAGACGCTCGTTGACGCGCGCAAGCAGTGTGGGTGCAATATTTGAATAACATAGATTTCTAAATTTATTTTGCAACGCAAGCGGTGTGGTCAGCCTATAAGGGTCTGTTTCCTCGTATAATCACACAAAGTTTTTGTTTTTTGAAAATGTTTATAAATCACAGCCTGGATCAATACAGTGGGGCTTGGCTGCAGTGATTGATTTGAATTAATACATGACATAGAGTCAGCTCTTACACAATGACATATGGTCTCACTCCTGTTCCTTCAGTGCACCAAATACAGTACCAGTCAAAAGTTTGGACACACCTACTCATTCAAGTGTATTTCTTTATTTTACTATTTTCTTTATTTTTTACTATTTTCTACAATGTACTATGAACTATAAAATGACATACGGAATCATGAAGTAACCAAAAAAGTGTTATTTAGCTCAAATATATTTTATTTTTCCTTCACTCCGCAGTTCAACTCATCCCAAACCATTTCAAATGGGTTGAGGTCGAGTGATTGTGGAGGCCAGGTCATCTGATGCAGCACTCCATCACTCTCCTTCTTGGTCAAATAGCCCTTACACAGCCTGGAGGTGTGTTGGGTCGTTGTCCTGTTGAAAAACAAATGATAGTCCCACTAAGCGCAAACCAGATGGGAAGGCATATCACTGCTGAATGTTGTGGTAGCCATGCTGGTTAAGTGTGCCTTGAATTCTAAATAAATCACAGACAGTGTCACCAGCAAAGCACCCCCACACCAACACACCTCCTCCTCCATGCTTCACTTCCTCCTCCAACACACCTCCTCCACACACCCCCACACTAACACACCTCCTTCTCCATGATCTCCATACATGCGGAGATCATCTGTTAACCAACTCTGCGTCTCACAAAGACACGAGGTTAGAACCAAAAATGTCAAATTTGGACTCATCAGACCAAAGGACAGACTTCACCGGTCTAATGTCCCTTGCTTGTGTTTCTGCATTGTTTGTTATATGTCCGTGTTACCCGTGTGCTGATGCTGTTCCTGTCTTGTTCTATGTCTGTTCCCAAATACTCCCCGTACCTGCTTCACCTGTCCGGCGTCGGCCCTGACACTATTATTATACAATGTAGAAAATAGTAAAATTAAGAAAAACCCTTGAATGAGTAGGTGTGTCCAAACTTTTGACTGGTACTGTATGTCCTCAATATCTGAAAGGTTCATCAGATGTAGTTGGGATCAGGAACCTATAGGTATAAGAAGTGTGTGAAACAAGAGTTGGTATAGTGTGGGTGTGCTTCTCCAGCTCTGCCTTCTGTACATCATACATGTGTGTGAGGAAAGAAGGGTTTTGTTTTTGTCCACACATCCGTTGACATGAATGTTATTTCACCCTGTAAGGAACATTATTTGAGAGTTTATTTTATTTTTACAGGTACAGTGCACATTAATCAACGCTTCACCAAAAACGCCTGTTTTAGCCAGCCGGCAAATTTTCAACCGCAGTCCCTGGGCAGGTTATTAACAACAATTACAATAACAATACAGACAATCAATGAGCAGTGAGCACATGCAGAGCAACATAGGACAAGCCACATGTAGCAAGCAGACAGAGCAATAGCACAAAAAGCAACAAAACAAAATACATAAAAGCAACAAAGTGTTTCAGACAACAGACAACAGATAACATGGAAAGCGACAATACACAGCTATGTTCACAAGTTTGATTGGCCTTTAGCCATGGCTTCATGTTTTTTGTGAAGGTGCTATAGGTGGTGCAGGTGTGTGTGTGTCTGATGACAGTGTGTTCCAGACATGGGAAGCTCTCACAGAGAAAGCAGATTGACTAAAGGTCCTTTTCCTTAAGGGAACTGTACATTCACCGCTCATGGCAGACGTTGTGGTATGCAAGAATGGGAGCCATTATCATTATGCCTAATCCTATGTAAAAAAATATATATACATGAGCATACCTTTTCACCTGTTCAATTTTCTGTTGTAAATCACACATCTCAATATACTGCACTAGCATGCCTAGGATATTACATCCAAATTACAACACAGTACATGGGATCATAACACACATCATCAATACAGGAACATATCATGGCATCATAGTTAAGGTGCCAGATTACATTTAAACCAAGTATTTTTCTGCATATCTAAGCACATCTCTTGAGCTGTCTGTAGAACCTGGTTCTTTTTTTAAAGATATGAAATATAATAAATCTGTGTAAAAGATTGAAAGGAATGTGAGTCTTATTCAGTACATTTACAATGAACAAAAATAAAAACGAAACATTTTCAAAGATTTTACTCAGAGGTCATTAGGCCCTAATCTATTGATTTTACATGACTGGGATTACAGATAGGCATCTATTGGTCACAGATACCTTAAAAAAGGTAGGGGCGTGGATCAGAAAACCAGTCAGTATCTGATGTGACCATCATTTTCCTCATGCACCACGACACATCTCCTTTGCATAGTGTTGATCAGGCTGTTGATTGTGGCCTGTGGAATGTTGTCCCACTCCACGTCAATGGCTGTGCGAAGTTGCTGGATATTGTCGGGAACTGGAACACGCTGTTGTACACCTCGATCCCGAACATCCCAAACATGCTCAATTGGTGACATGTCTTTTGAGTATTTAGGCCATGGAAGAACTAGGACATTTTAACCTACAGGAATTGTGTACAGATGCTTCCGAGGGATGATGGCGGATGAATGGCACGACAATGGGCCTCAGGATCTCATCACGGTATCTCTGTGCATTCAAAATGCCATCGATAAAATGCAATTGTGTTCATTGTCCATAGCTTATGCCTGCCCATACCATAACTCCACTGCCACCATGAGGCACTCCGCTTGCCCACACGATGCTGTCTGCCATCTGCCTGGTACAGTTGATACCAGGATTCATTCGTGAAGAGTACACTTCTCCAGCGTGCCAGTGGCCATCGAAAGTGAGCATTTGCCCACTGAAGTCGGTTACAACGCCGAACTGCAATCAGGTCAAGACCCTGGTGAGGGAGACGGGCACACAGATGAGCTTCCCTGATATGTTTCTGACAGTTTGTGCAGAAATTCTTCAGTTACATCAGCTGTCCGGGTCGCTGGTTTCAGACGATCCTGCAGGTGAAGAAGCCGGATGTGGAGGTCCTGTGCTGGCAAGGTTACATGTGGTCTGCGGTTGTGAGTCTGGTTGGATGAACTGCCAAATTCTCTAAAATGACATTGGAGGGGGCTTATGGTAGAGAAATTAATATTCAATTCTCCGGCAACAGCTTTGGTGGACATTCCTGCAGTCAGCACGCCAACTACATGCTCCCTCAAAAAGTCAGACATCTGTGTTGTGTGACAAAACTGCTCATTTTAGAATGGCCTTTTATTGTTTTTATTGAATTTTAAAACATACAATCTATCTGCAGTGAAGCCACTCAATATTTGCATTACATTTTGTCATCTAGCAGACACTCCCATCCATAGCGACCCACAGGTGGAACCAGAGTCAAGCGCCTCGCCCAAGAGCACATCGACTAATCTCCCACCAAGTCGAATCGAGGACCTCAACCAGAGAACTCTCGGCCACCGGCCCAAGATCCCAACCGCCAASCCACCAACCATCCAAGATCCTCCCCAGTCCCAACCGCCAAGCCACCAACCATCCAAGATCCTCCCCAGAGTTCCACCTGAGAGCTGCCCCTCAACCATCTTAAACCTCCCCCTGGTGCAAATGTATGCTCAGATATGTCACCTTCATGTAAAGATGCACAAAGAGTTTTGGTGCCTAAACAGGTAAAATCATTTGGGTGCTGGACATTGACCATGAATTGGATTAGCCCAATTTCCATGCCCACGCTTCAATCTATATTGTAACAAAAATATAAACGTAACCGATGTGAAATGGCTAGCTAGGTAGCAGTGGTGGGCGCTAGCAGCCTTTCAGTCGGTGACGTCACTTGCTCTGAGACTTGAAGTAGTGGTTCTCCTTGCTCTGCAAGGTCCGCAGCTTTTGTGGAGCGATGGGTAACGATGCTTCGTGGGTGACTGTTGTTGATGTGTGCAGAAGGTCCCTGGTTCGCGCCCGGGTATGGCTATGGACCGCCATAAAATTATACGTTATACATAAACCACAACATGTAAAGTTTGGATCCCATGTTTTATGAGCTGAAACAAAAAGATCTCAGAAATGTTCCATTGTGCACAAAATTTGTTTACATCTCCTGTTAGTGAGCATTCTCATTCCAAGAATAAGCCATCGCCCTGACAGGTGTGGCATATCAAGTAGCTCTTTAAACAGCATGATCATTACACTGGTGCACCTTACGCTGGGACAATAATTAGGCATTCTAAAAATATAGGCAATGCTACCAATACTAACTGAGTGTCTGTATGTAAACTTGTGACCCACTGGCAATGTGATGAAAGAAAAAATCATAAATAAATCCTTCTCTCAACTATTATTCTGACATTTCAAATTCTTTAATAAAGTGGTGATACTAACTGACCTAAGACAGGGAATTTTAACTAGGATTAAATTACAGGAATTGTAAAAAACTGAGATTAAATGTATTTGGCTAAAGTGCATGTAAACTTCCGTCTTCAACTGTATAACATTCTATGGTTGCAAGATTTTGTATTATAATTTAAATAGAAAAACTATGTTTTAAAGCCAGCATTGTTGTGTGTATCAGTTCATAAACAGTTCATTTATTTATTTTTATTCACCTTTATTTACCAGGTAGGCTAGTTGAGAACAAGTTCTCATTTGCAACTGCGACCTGGCCAAGATAAAGCATAGCAGTGTGAACAGACAACACAGAGTTACACATGGAGTAAACAATTAACAAGTCAATAACATGGTAGAAAAAAAAGAGAATCTAATACAATGTGGTGCAAAAGGCATGAGGTAGGCAATAAATCGAATAATTACAATTTAGCAGATTAACACTGGAGTGAAAATCATCAGATGATCATGTGCAAGAAGAGATACTGGTGTGCAAAAGAGCAAAAAGTAAATAAATAAAAGCAGTATGGGTGAGGTAGGTAAATTGGGTGGGTAGTTTACAGATGGACTATGTACAGCTGCAGCGATCGGTTAGCTGCTCGGATAGCAGAATTTTTAAAGTTGTTGAGGGAAAAAAGTCTCCAACTTCAGAGATTTTTGCAATTCGTTCCAGTCGCAGGCAGCAGAGAACTGGAAGGAAAGGCGTCCAAGTGAGGTTTTGGCTTTAGGGATGATCAGTGAGATACACTGCTGGAGCGCGTGTTGCGGGTGGGTGTACATCGTGACCAGTGAACTAGATAAGGCGGCACATTACCTAGCATAGCCTTGTAGATGACCTGGAGCCAGTGGGTCTGACGACGAACATGTAGCGAGGGCCAGCCGACTAGGGCATACAGGTCGCAGTGGTGGGTCGTATAAAGTGCTTTAGTAACAAAACGAATGCACTGTGATAAACTGCATCCAGTTTGCTGAGTAGAGTATTGGAACTATTTGTAGATGACATCGCCGAAGTCGAGGATCGGTAGGATAGTCAGTTTTACTAGGGTAAGTTTGGCGGCGTGAGTGAAGAGGCTTTGTTGCGGAATAGAAAGCCGATTCTTGCTTGATTTTGGATTGGAGATTTTGATATGAGTCTGGAAGGAGATTTTGCAGTCTAGCCAACACCTAGGTACTTATAGATGTCACATATTCTAGGTCGGAACCGTCCAGGGTGGTGATGCTAGTGCCGTCCGGGGGCAGCAGCGAACGGTTGAAAAGCATGCATTTGGTTTTACTAGCGTTAAGAGCAGTTGGAGGCCACGGAAGGAGTGTTGTATGGCATTGAAGCTCGTTTGGAGGTTAGATGCACAGTGTCCAAGGAAGCGGAAGTATATAGAATGGTGTCGTCTGCGTAGAGGTGGATCAGGAATCCCGCAGCAAGAGCAACATCATTGATGTATACAGAGAAAAGAGTCGGCCCGAGAATTGAACCCTGTGGTACCCCGCAGAGACTGCCAGAGGACCGGACAACATGCCCTCCGATTTGACACACTGAACTCTGTCTGCAAAGTAGTTGGTGAACCATCAAGGCAGTCATTAGAAAAACCGAGGCTACTGAGTCTGCCGATAAGAATATGGTGATTGACAGAGTCGAAAGCCTTGGCCAGGTCGATGAAGACGCGCACAGTAATGTCTTTTATCGATGGCGGTTATGATATCGTTTAGTACCTTGAGCGTGGCTGAGGTGCACCCATGACCGGCTCGGAAACCGGATTGCACAGCGGAGAAGGTACGGTGGGATTCGAGATGGTCAGTGATCTGTTTGTTGACTTGGCTTTCGAAGACCTTAGATAGGCAGGGCAGGATGGATATAGGTCTGTAACAGTTTGGGTCCAGGGTGTCTCCCCCTTTGAAGAGGGTCATAAAGGGTCGGCAGGTAGCCTAGTGGTTAGAGCATTGGGCCAGTAACAGAAAGGTTGCTCGATCGAATCCCCGACCTGACAAGGTACAACTCTGTCGTTCTGCCCCTGAACAAGGCAGTTAACCCACTGTTCCCCAGTAGGCTGTCATTGTAAGTAAGAATTAGTTCTTAACTGACTTGCCTAGTTAAATGAAGGTTAAGAAAATAATTCAAAAATAAACCATGTGCCTTGGAATTGGTACAATAAATCTCTTACCAAATATTTAGCAATTTGTATGGCACAGCTGTCAATTTGTTGGTCCTTAAATGAAACGAGTATACTTTTTATTTATCACAATTTTCTTTAGCCAATTTTGGTCTTTCATGCAAGTTCCTTACTTTCTCTCCCTTCCACTTGCCTCTTCCACTTTTGCGGTAATACTGCAATTAGTTGGTTGTAGTTTTGAGTAGAGCAGGCATTTCCATATATTTTTGTTAGCTACATGTGTGACATAACTCTCCCGTCCTATTTATGATATAATTTAGAAAGATTGTACCTTTTTTTTTTTTTTTCAAAAATAAACTGACATTTTCAACCAACATTCTATGGCATGTTTTAAAAATAGCTATATTTTGGAGATGATTTCATTTCCAAATAACTGAAAGTGAGAGGTTGTAATCTGAATAAAGGAAAAATAGCCATTCTTGAACATGGGGTGAGACATTCTTATAAATCTGCTAGAGAACCAGTTCGGACTTAAGTACAACTTTTGTATGACAGAAGCATTATGTGAGAGGTCTAATGCTTTAATATTTAATCATTTCTGCCCTCCGAATTCATATCTATTATATAAATAGACCCATTTAATTTTGTCTGGCTTGCCGTTCCAAATAAAATGGAAAATGTTTTGCTCATATAATTTAAAAAACAAGTCACAACTATAGGTGTAGGCAAGGCCATAAGCAAATAGGTAAACTGGGACATGACTAAAGAGTTAATCAGTGTAATTTTTCCACAAATAGATAGGTATTTTCCTTTCCACGG
This sequence comes from Salvelinus sp. IW2-2015, assembly GCF_002910315.2. Classification (NCBI taxonomy): domain Eukaryota; kingdom Metazoa; phylum Chordata; class Actinopteri; order Salmoniformes; family Salmonidae; genus Salvelinus; species Salvelinus sp. IW2-2015. The sequence continues at coordinate 193,232 of NW_019942573.1, read as the reverse complement.
TAGCAAAATCATATCTATTTTTTGCCAACATTCTATTAAAATGTATTGTAATGAGAATTTCTTTCTTTTGGATATGAATACTGAGTATTTCCACTTCACCGTCAGACTATTTTATTGGTAAACTACACGGTAATGTAAAAGTCGTTTTTTTTGGTGATCCAATACGTAATATTGTACACTTAATAATTTGGTTGTAATCCAGAGAGGTTAGATATAGTATCTAGATCATCTATGAGGCTGTGGAAGGATCCAAATTATGGATTTAAAAGAAAACATGAATCATCAGCGTACAATGACACTTTTGTTTAAGCCCTAGATGTCTTATTTTAATAGCAAACATTTCGATGGCCATAATAAATAGATATGCTGAGATGGGGGAGACTGAAATGAAAACATATGCTTAAAGTACTTTGCTTCCTCTTTCAAAATATTGTTTGGTGAATCATGGGCAACCGTCATTTGTAACAAGTTTCAGTAAATTATTTTTGGTAGCATTTCTATGTTGAAGATTAAAAAAGAATTTGGTGCATTTTCCCACCTATTCCATCCAGTTCTCTTTATTTTTTATAATATATTACACTTGATCTATCTTGAATAAGTTTCTCCATTTATTTAATTTTTTCCTCTAATGTATTCTGTGTATCTATGGTACTGTTTTTATTGCTATCCTTCTGTACTGTTAGCCGCTCTATTTCCTTCTTAGACTTTTGCTGGCAACGAGAATGACATAAGAAAGTAGTCAAGACAACTAGCTTGATTGAGCATCAGCCATACATATCTCACCAGGTCATGATATTTAAGCCTCTATATATCCGGATGCGGAGGGTTTAGTTGGCGCACCACATTTTGATTTCTAGTCTAATTTCCATGATTTTGTTTTGCTCCACATTTGGTATTGTTTTTTCTTTTGTTTGCCTCTTAGTGTGCAAATATTTGTGGGACCTCATGGTGGGTGTCTTTTTTAAATTTCAGTTGTTGTTGCTATGCAACTTTCAGCGGACACCCCCATGAGTGTATTTTAGAACCCCTCCTAAAACCCCACCTGTTTTGTTTTGGTTGTTGTTGGTGACTCTTTGTTAGTTCCCCCCTTCTGTTTGAGTGACTTTTTTTGTTGCTGGGGAACATAACAATTCTAAAATGTATTGACTCAGGGGGTTGAATACTTATCTAATCAAGATATGTGTTTTTATTTTTTGCAAATGTTAGAATGTTTCCACTTTGACAGAGTATTTTGTATAGATTGTTGACAAAAATGACAAAATATTTGTTTTATCCCACTTTGTAACACAACAAAAAGAAAAAAGTTTCTGAAGGCACTGTATATAAAACACAGGTAAATCGCGTTTTTGACTGCACTGGGCCTTTAAGTGTGGTCGCCGTGAGTCAAGATAATTTTTCATTTTGACAAATGAATGTCAGAGGTCAATTGCTCTCAGATAGCATCTGGGTGAGTTCCTACCGAAACTAACAGCAAAAAGCAAGGACAATGCCTGCAGCACTCTGTGTCCTTTAATTCCCATTTACATACTAGGCTAATCATTAATTTTCTTACATCCCCGATTATCCACCATCCCCACTTTCCATGTTAACATCAATGTCACAGATCTGGTGTGGATTAAATGTATCTCAACAAGCTGATTTTGCAAAGGTTTTCCATTTATCTACAGTATATCTACGCAGTATTGAAGAAAAATTATAATTGGCACACTTTATTCAGCATAATTCCTTGGAAAAACTAATGTTGTCAAATTCCAATGTTTCTTATTAACAGTGTTTCTCTGACACTGAGATCTAGGTATGAGTAGGTGTAATGGAAGAACCTGTTGCCTTCAGAAAGAAAAACTCACAACCCTTGACTTTTTCCAGATTTTGTTGTGTTACAGCCTGAATCTATTGGTAGATGAGCAAAAATAAAAGTAGACATTGAATATCCCTTTGAGAATGGTTAAGTTATTAATTAAACTTTGGATGGTGTATCAATACACTCAGTCACCACAAGATACAGGCAACTCAGGAAGATAGGTAGGAAACTCAAGGATTTCACCATGAGGCCAATTGTGACTTTAGAACCGTAACAGAGTTTAATGGCTGTGATAGGAGAAAACTGAGGATGGATCAACAACATTGTGGTTACTCCACAATACTAACCTAATTGGCAGAGTGAAAAGAAGGAAGCCTGTACAGAATAAAAATATTCAAAAAGATGCATCCTGAAGTGTGTGTGTGTGTGTGGGTGGGGGGTGTAGCCCTATACAGCCAATAAGGCACTAAAGTAAAACTGCAAAAAATATGGCAAGAAATTAACTTTTTGTCCTGAATACAAAGCGTTATGTTTGGTGCAAATTCAACACAAAACATCACTGAGTACTACTATTCATATTTTCAAGCATGGTGGTGGCAGCATCATGTTATTGGAAGTTTTTTAAAAATGCAACAGAACTAAGCACAGGCAAAATCCTAGAGGAAAACCTGGTTCAGTCTGCTCTCCAACAGACACTGGGAGACAAATTCACCTTTCAGCAGGACAATAACCTAAAATGCATGGCCAAATATACATTGGAGTTGCTTACCAAGATGACATTGAATGTTCCTGAGTGGCAACTTACAGTTTAAAATTAAATCAGCTTGAAAGTATATGGCAAGACTGGAAAATGGCTCTCTAGCAATGATCAACAACCAACTTGACAGAGCTTGAATTTTTTTTTAAAGAATAATGTGCAAATATTGTACAATCCAGGTGTGCAAAGCTCAAAAAGACTCACAGCTGAAATCCCTTGTAAAGGTGATTCTAAAATGTATTGACTCAAGGTTGTGAATACTTATGTAAATTGGTATTTCATTTTCAATAAATTTGCTAAAATTTCGAATCAAAGTGAAAACATGTTTTTACTTTGCCATTATGGGGTACTGTGTGTAGATGGATGAGGACAAAAATGTATCTAATCAATTTTGAATTCAGGCAGTAACACAACAAAATGTGGAAGAAGTTAAGGGGTGTGGATACTTTCTGAAAGCACTGTATCTGTCATCTGGATCCAATAAGAATGTTACTTGTGTGGAGAAGTCAAGCTAATGACTTTCACGGTCAGTCAGGTCCTCACTCTAAAGACTGAGAGCCGTAGAATATGGCTATGGCTATTTGTATGTCAGATTACAGTTTTTTCCAACTGCTTACACACAAAATCTTTTCATGTCACACCTCTCACTCAAAGTGCAAAACTACACACCAAATATCCAAAACCATAAGCTATTTCTCAGCCTTTGACTCAGTTCACAATTGCATAAAACACTTTTTTCAAAACACTACACACAATTCTCTATCTAAAACACAAAAAATCTAACAGGAAGTGACTTGCTTTCCTTTTCCAAACACAACCAATCAAAATGCTACACTTATTCACCAGGTCACACACACTCCTCACATGTGCAAACACATATAGCTTAACTGATCACTAACCAATCACTGCTTTACTGTAGTATAGGCCTATAAATAGGTCAAAAGTCAGATTACCTGTTTTGAACAATGGATGCCAACAATGGACAGAGAGCAAGAGGAGTAGGAGGGAGAGGAAGAAGAGGACGAGGGCAAAGAAGAGAAGGAAGGAGAGCCATTTCTGATGAGATTAGGGCAACACTTGTTGATCATGTGATCAACCACGGTTTGACCACGAGAGAGGCTGGACTGAGAGTCCAGCCCAACTTGAGTCGATTTACAGTGGCGTCCATAATTCGAACCTTCAGAAATGAGAACAGGTATGCAACTATCTAATGACTATTTTAGCATTACAGTAATGTACTGTAAAATAGGTATGACTGCATAGTATTGCATAAACATTTGTAACTCTAAGCCATCCATTTACTGCACTGCATTGAATGAATGAGGTTGGTTATCATGCTGTACTACATTTTTTTGTACATTGTTTACAGTTCCTATGCTGAACACATACTGTGTTTGAATTCTGTYCAGAGTGGAAAGGCAAAGACATCATGGAGGACGAGGACGCTTGTTTACAGATGTACAAGAGACTGCAARTATAAATATGGTTTTGGCCAACAATGCAATTAGGATTCGAGAGATAAGAGAGCATATCTTGAATAATGACACCATATTTAACAACATCAATGCTGTAAGCCTGTCGACCATACAACGCATCCTCCAACGGCACCGAGTGACGATGAAACAACTTTACTAGGTGCCATTTGAGAGAAACTCTGACAGAGTCAAGAATATGCGACATGACTTTGTAGAGGTAGAGGCTCCAACACTACTTCCAGTACTTCAGACATACCATATTTACTCATCTGTATATCATTTTGTCTGTTACAGAGAGTATTGGAGCTGGATGCCCATGTAATTCACCATTAATTTATTTATGTGGATGAGGTTGACTTCAACCTCACCAAAACCAGGCGCGGCGGAAGAAATGTAATAGGACAGAGGGCAATTACCAATGTCCCTGGACAGCGTGGGGGTAATATAACTATGTGTGCTGCCATCACTCAAAACGGGGTCCTCCATCACAATGCCACACTGGGCCCGTACAACACCGGCCATATGCTCACTTTTCTGGAGGCAATTTACACAATGCTTGTCCCTGATCCAGATCAGGAGCCTGCTAGATTTGTGGTTTTATGGGACAATGTTAGTTTTCACCGGGCTGTTCTGGTCCAAAACTGGTTTGCCACCCATCTACAATTTGTAGTTTTGTACCTACCCCCATATTCACCTTTTCTAAATCCCATAGAGTAATTCTTCTCAGCCTGGCGCTGGAAAGTGTATGATTGCCAACCCTATGCCTGCATGCCACTTCTCCAGGCTTTGGAGGACGTATGTGGGGACATAGAGGTTGCCTCTGTCCAAGATTGGATACGCCATGCTAGGAGATACTTCCCTCGATGTTTGGCAAGAGAAAACGTATCTTGTGATGTGGACGAAGTATTGTGGCCAGACCCAGGCCGGAGAAGAGATAAAGCGTAGCTTAGCACTGGTGACTGCCCCCCCACCCCCCTACCAATTCCTGGATTGCCCCCCTGGGACCCCACACACACAATTGTGTTCTTTACTGTATTCTAAAGAATATACTTTTGGTTTACATATGTTTATGGTTTTGTTGTATGCTACTGTATACAACAGTAATGTTTGGCCTAATAAATATTTTCTGTTTCTACATTGCATTGGTGTTTACAGTGTACTTGTTACCCCTCTCAGCAGATTACTTTCACTGTAGAACATTGTATTGAAATGTAGATATAAGCCTATGAAAGACCAAAGAGCTTTAGATTTAGAACAACAGTGTTTACATGGTATATCCCAAAATGTACTATTATGAAAGCAGTGTTTGCCATTTGATGCAAATGCTTCATTCTGACATGTGTTTATGGCATTTTGAATGCAGTGTTACATTTGAAGGAGATGTGAGGCATTTTGCATTTTGTGTGTGCAGTTTTGGGAGTTGTGTGTAGAGTTTTGAAAAAAGGAGACAGTTTTGAAAACGTGTGTAAGCAGTTGGAAAAAACTGTAACTGTTAGGTTAGGGGCTCAAAGAACAGGCTGACCTGGTTGATTCTGCCCTTGTAGCACTACCACAGTGTAATAATGACAAAGCAGGGATGTTTACTAATGATAGCAGAAATGCTTTCGGTTAATTAGCAAGAGCTACGTTTATTGTTTCATTTGCACATTTTGGTGTTGGGGGGACTAATCATTATTAATTAGGGTCATTGTTGTGACGGGGATGAAGTGTGTGTGTGTGTGTGTGTGTGTGTGTGTGTGTGTGTGTGGTGTGTGTGGTGTGTGTGTGTCGTGTGTGTGGTGTGGTGTTGTGTGTGGTGTGTGTGTGTGTGTGTGTGTGTGTGTGTGTGTGTGTGTGTAGCCCTACAGCCATATTCATCAGGCTGCGACAAAGCTCCATTGCCTTGTCTGATGGCATTGGCCTGTGATCTCTTAGCATAATCTAAAAGCTTAATTAGAATGAAGAGAGGACCCTCATAAACACTGCACTTTGATTAGGCCTTCAAGTGGATCATTGGTTTTACATGTCACCTCTATCTGGCTTATGGTGCCCACAAGACACCACTCAAATGACAGTGAGTTAGGTGTAGCAGTAGAGCAAGGAGATCAGTAGAGGTCTCTCATTCTTATATAGTCATACAGGTAAATTATAACGTAAAATAAATCATAGCTAGGTGTGTACTTATTCAACATGCATTTCCAATGAACATCAATTGGACGATCTAGGCACATTTCTAGTAATGTTTATGTAATTAATGTATCTGTTATTATGAACCTAATTCATTTCATGTATTTGATGTCAAGTTGTATCCGGAGATTGTTTTGGTTATATCCGAGTTGTATATGGCTCTTGATTATATCATTGCTTTTCCTGTCCTCATCATGGAAGACGTTAATATTATGATGTAATGACAACTTAATAAAATCACAGGTAAGGTGCCAGGTCAGGAGGGGGTAGTGAGATACATCTTTGTCCTCAAAGACAATAATTCATGAATTTAGTTACCAGCCCATCCTATAAATTATATGTTTCTGAGTGGAACCTAGCCTGGACGAATATTAATCATATTAGATATTCTCCCTGAGACTGTAATAAATCAAATGCTTCAAAGCTTGTATTGCTAATAACAAGATGTTAGGATCTGAAGGGCAGGGAGTAAATCATTTTTTTTCATTAGCTTTGGACCCATACATGTAAATGAGACTACCTACTGCGTGAGTCTTGATGTGACGTGTTATTAAGAGAGCAACCGTCAACACAAGGAAATCAATGGAATGATTTAGAAAAACGAAATATACAGTTGTCAGAAGTTTACATGCACCGTAGCCAAATACATTTAAAGCCAGTTTTTCACAATTCCTGACATTTAATCCTAGTAAAAATTCCCTGTCTTAGGTCAGTTAGGATCACCACTATTTAAAGAATGTGAAATGTCAGAATAATACTGGAGAGAATGATTTATTTCAGCTTTTATTTCTTTCATCACATTCCCAGTGGGTTAGAAGTTTACATACACTCAATTAGTATTTGGTAGCATTGCCTTTAAATTGTTTAACTTCGGTCGGTCAAACACTTCGGGTAGCCTTCCACAAGCTTTCCACAATATGTTGGGTGAATTTTGGCCCATTTCTCCAGACAGAGCTGGTGTAACTGAATCAGGTTTGTAGGCCTTCTTGCTCGCACACGCTTTTCAGTTCTGCCCACACATTTTCTATAGGATTGAGGTCAGGGCTTTTTGATGGCCACTCCAATACCTTGACTTTGTTGTCCTTAAGGCATTTTGCCACAACGTTGGAAGTATTCTTGGGGTCATTGTCCATTTGGAAGACCCATTTGTGACCAAGCTTTAACTTCCTGAATGATGTTGCTTCAATATATCCACATAATTTTCCTCCCTCATGATGCCATCTATTTTGTGAAGTGCACCAGTCCCTCATGCAGCAAAGCACCCCCACAACATGATGCTTCACGGTTGGGATGGTGTTTTTCGGCTTGCAAGCGTCCCCCGTTTTCCTCCAAATATAACGATGGTCATTATGGCAGGCCTTAAAATACATCCACAGGTACACCTCCAATTGACTCAAATTATGTCAATTAGCCTATCAGAAGCTTCTAAAGCCATGACATAATTTCTGGTATTTTCCAAATTAAAGGCACAGTCAACTTAGTGTATGTAAACTTCTGACCCACTGGAATTGTGATACAGTGAAATAATCTGTCTGTAAACAATTGTTGGAAAAATGACTTGTGTCATGCACAAAGTAGATGTCCTAACCGACATGCCAAAATTAAAACATTAAATGACATTAAAACTCCACAAACTTATTTAGGCTTGCCTTAAAAACTTCTTAAGGCTAGGGGGCAGTATTTTCGTTTTTTTGGCTAAAAAACGTACCCATTTGAAACTGCCTATTTCTCAGCCCCCGAAACTAGAATATGCATATAATTGTCAGATTATGATAGAAAACACTCTYAAGTTTCCAAAACTGTCAAKATTTTGMCTGTGAGTTAAACAGAACTGATATTGCAGGCTAAAACCTGAGGAAAATCCAATCAGGAAGTGCCCCTGTTTTTGAAACCTCTCTGTTCCTATGCATCCCTATTGCCCATTTAAAGGGATATCAACCAGACTCCTTTTTCTATGGCTTCCCTAAGGTGTCAACAGCCTTTAGACATAGTTTCAGGCTTTTATTTTGAAGAATGAGCGTGAACGACCACATTGCGTAAGTGGATAGGTGGGGGCTCTCAGAGTGAGTTGTGCGCAAAGAGAAAGGCAGCCATTGTTACTCCCGTTCCTAGTGAAAAGCCAACTGTCCCGGTTGATATATTATCGAATAGATATTTGAAAAACACCCTGAGGATGGATTATAAAAAACGTTTAACATGTTTCTGTGGACATTATGGATATAATTTGGAATTTTTGTCTGCGTTGTCGTGACCGCTCTTTCCGGTGGATTCCTGGGCATAACGCACCAAACTAACTGAGGTATTTGGATATAAAAAATATCTTTATGGAACAAAAGGAACATTTGTTGTCTAACTGGGAGTCTCGTGAGTAAAAACATCCGAAGATCATCAAAGGTATACGATTAATTTGATAGCTTTTCTGATTTTCGTGACCAAGTTACCTGATGCTAAGTGTACTTATTGTTTTGTCGAGCGATCGATAAACTTACACAAACGCTTGTATTGCTTTCGCTGTAAAGCATAATTTCAAAATCTGAGACGACAGGTGGATTAACAAAAGGCTAAGCTGTGTTTTGCAATATTGCACTTGTGATTTCATGAATATGAATATTTTCTAGTAATATTATTTACCTGTGGCGCTATGCTACGCTATGCTATTCAGCGTTGCTGATGACAATTATCCCGGATCCGGGATGGGTGGTTCAGAAAGGTTAACAAAGGGTTTGAAAACTTACTGACTCAAGATATTTCAGCTTTTCGTTTGAATGAATTTGCCATAAAATTTCAAAAACATAATACCATTTTGAAATTATAGGGTTTTGTGTGTATGCCAGTGACCCAGAAATCTCATTATAATCTATTTTAAATGCAGGTTGTAACACAACAAAATGTGAAAAAAGTCAAGGCATGTGAATCCTTTCTGAAGACACTGTATATTTCCACACTATAAGCTTGCAATAATATTGTGAAAATTATTACAATGCCCTTTTAGCGTAATAGCTGTTTGAGAAAATCGCTTGAAATTGTTGCCTTTTTTGGTGGGATGGAGTTTTGGCCTGCCCGGTGACATCACCAAATTAGCTAATAGACTAATAAGAAAGAGATTCAAATCTCTCTGCCAATAACAGACAGTTTTCAGTTCCCCCCCTCCCAACTCAGACCACTCCCAGACAGTCTGAGCAAAATTCTTGCTTGAGAATTTGCTCTTTGCTAAGAAGTAATTTGCTTTGTTTTCAATTAAAATGGTCAAAATAAATCCAAACACAGCAAAGGACTTAATTGTTACCCAGAAATGATTTCATATTTCGATAAATGCGGGCTGCATTGAACCTTAAATCAATTTAGAGTAATGGAAAAAGTTACATTTTCATGAAGTGTAAATGTTTTTTTTTTAAACCCCCTCTCCTAAATCTGTACACAAACACACACATGCAAGCATGTATACACACACACACACACACAACACACCAACACACACAACAACACACACACACACACACACACACACACACACACACACACACACACACACACACACACACACACACAGCTAAATGATAAAACACCCAAAACAATAGATACTAATTCCTGGACACAACTTTTGAGCCTAGTTGGAATATAACAATGACAAATACAGGCAATAGTCCAAAGAATGCTGTGACATACAGTTGAAAATTAGCATCATTAATTAGCACCACAGTGTGGCTATGGGGGCAAGAAGAAGGGGCTAAATGTTTAACAATTTACAGCAATGTTCATACGTAAGTCAAACAGTTTTATTGCAATTTAGCAAGCAGATATTTTATACATCATAACCTAATCTTTAATTTGAAAAGAAACAGCCCATTGTTAGTAATTCAACTCATGAACTCAGCAAACAGGGAGAGGACACACAAATCTTAGCACCATCTCTTCATAGTAGAGCGAGCCATTTTGCACCTGATTTGCATCATAGGGGGGTACTGCCATCTAGCGAGAATGTCTAATCTGTGTGAAATTAAACAGGTACCTATGGTGCGGCATGGTTTATTTGATCAAAAGAGACTGTATTAATTAATTTTTCACAATAAATATTTGCATTGATACAGTTGTTTAGGTTTAATTCTAAATATTTAATCCAATAACATCAACTTAAGAAGTGGGTGTCTAAACACAATTCACAGTAAGACAAACAATTAAAACAAATACAGTAGATGTAGACCGTAATTCAGTCAAGCTCATTCATATGCTATTAAGTATTTCTTGAAGATGAAATATGATCTTTACAGAGCTCTCTTCCTCGAAACATCACCATTCTTCTTCTCCCAGTCTCTCAGCCCCCCTCAGACTTTTCAAAGGACCCATGAATGAATCCCAAATAGCATCCTATTCCCTATAGTGCTAGTGCACAACTTTTGACCATGGCCAATACGACTCTGGTCAAATGTAGTGCACTATGTACGAAATAGGATGCCATTTGGGATGTACCCTCAGTTTGTTGTTCAGCTCTGACAAGCTGTTCATCACAACTCTGAGAGAGACAGTGAAAAGAAGAGTGATAACATCATACAGGTTTGTGAAAGGATTGTGTTTCACTGACAAACCCTTGTTAGAGGCCTCATCCAATTTGCTTCAGCTTTGAGATGGCTTCGGAAAGGAGAAAAATGGCATCCCCGGGGTGAGACAGGAAAGATGCATAGCTTTGTTCCCACCAATTCTGCCCCAGTGCTAGCCAAAAATTAAGTGGCCTGAGTTGGAGTGAAACCCGCAGACGTTCTCTGATCTCTGCCGGGAAAAGAGACGTGATCTAGACTCGGAGTCACAGTTCATTTCATTTTTCACATTCGATGAGATCTCAGCTGATTAAATTGAACAACCATTAGTAAGCACAGGCGAATAAAGCACTCTTGACTGCTAATTAACAGAAATCCCATACTTTGTCAGCAGTTTTGAATGAATCGGCCCAGAGCAAGAATGACAGTTTGTGGAATGGTTATGTTCATATTTGTATGAACATAACAAGATTCAACACCTGAGACATAAACTGAACAAGTACCACAGACATGTGACTAAAAGAAAGGGAATAATGTGTCCGTGAACAAAGGTGGGATCAAAAGTAACAGTCAGTATCTGGTGTGGCCAGCAGCTGCATTAAGTACTGCAGTGCATCTCCTCCTCATGGACTGCCCCAGATTTGCCAGTTCTTGCTGTGAGATGTTACCCCACTCTTCCACCAATTCTTCCACCAAGTAAGTTCCCAGACATTTCTGTGGGGAATGGCCCTAGCCCTCACCCTCCGATCCAACAGTTCCCAGACATGCTCAATGGGATTGAGATTCGGGATCTTCGCTGGCCAGGCAGGAAATCACGCACAGAATGAGCAGTATGGCTGGTGGCATTGTCATGCTGGAGGGTCATGTCAGGATGATCCTGCAGGAAGGGGGATGAAGGAGGAGGATGTCTTCCAATGCACGGCATTGAGATTGCCTGCAAGGACAACAAACTTAGTCCGATGATGCTGTGACACATTGCCCCAGATCATGACAGACCCTCCACCTCCAAATCGATCCCGCTCCAGAGTACAGGCCTCGGTGTAACGCTCATTCCTTCGACGATAAACGCAAATCCGACCATCAGCCCTGGTGAGACAAAACCGTGTCTCGCCCGCGAAGAGCAGTTTTTCCCAGCCCCGTCTGGTCCAGCGACGGTGGGTTTGTGCCCATAGGCAACGTTGTTACCGGTGATGTCTGGTGAGGACCTGCCTTACAACAGGCCTACAAGCCCTCAGTCCATTCTCTCTCAGCCTATTGCGGACAGTCTGAGCACTGATGGAGGGATTGTGTGTTCCTGGTGTAACTTGGGCAGTTGTTGTTGCCATCCTGTACCTGTCCCGCAGGTGTGATGTTCAGATGTACGGATCCTGTGCAGGTGTTGTTACACGTGGTCTGCCACTTTGAGGACGATCCTCTGTCCGTCCTGTCTCCCCGTAGTGCTGTTTTGGGCATCTCACAGTACGGACATTGCAATTTATTGCCCTGGCTACATCTGCAGGGCAATATTGCCTCTGCCTCCTTGCAGCATGCCTAAGGCACGTTCCCGCAAATGAGCAGGGACCCTGGGCATCTTTCTTTTGGTGTTATTCAGAGTCAGTAGAAAGTCCTCTTTACTGTCCTACCGTCTGTAAGCTGTTAGTGTCTTAATAACGACCGTTCCACAGGTGCATGTTCATTAATTGTTTATGGTTCATTGAACAAGCATGGGAAACCATGTTTAAACCCTTTACAAGGAAGATCTGGGAAGTTATTTGGATTTTTATGAATTATCTTTGAAAGACAGGGTCCTGAAAAGGGGACATTTCTTTCTTTGCTGAGTTTATATATCACAAACATCAATAGGAAATAATGAATATTTACACAGAATATATACAGTTGAAGTCGGAAGTTTACATACACTTAGGTTGGAGTCATTAAAACTCGTTTTTCCACCACTCCACAAATTTCTTGTAAACAAACTATAGTTTTGCCAAGTCGGTTAGGATATCTACTTTATGCATGACACAAATGGGACCACGTAGCCATCATACCGCTCAAGAAGGAGATGCGTTCTGTCTCCTAGAGATGGACATACTTTGGTGCGAAAAGTGCAAATCAATCCCAGAACAACAGTAAAGGACTGGAGGAATCAGGTACAAAAGTATCTATATTCACATTAAAACGAGTCCTATGTCGACAAAACCTGAAAGGCCGCTCAGCAAGGAAGAAGCCACTGCTCCAAAATCACCATAACAATGCTAGACTACGGTTTGCAACTGCTCTAGGGACTAATATCATACTTTTTGGAGAAATGTTCTCTGGTCTGATGAAACAAAAATAGAACTGTTTGGCCATAATGAACATCGTTATAGTTGGAGGTAAAAGGGGGAGGCTTGCAAGCTGAAGAACACCATCCCAACCGTGAAGCACGGGGGTGGCAGCATCATGTTGTGGGGGTGCTTCACTGCAGGAGGGACTGGTGCACTTCACAAAATAGATGGCATCATGAGGGAGGAAAATGATGTGGATATATTGAAGCAACATCTCAAGACATCAGTCATGGTCTTCCAGTCGCAAATGGGTCTTCCAAATGGAAAATTAACCCAAGCATACTTCCAACGTTGTGGCAAAATGGCTTAATGACAACAAAGTCAAGGTATTGGAGTGGCCATCACAAAGCTCTGACCTCAATCCTATAGAAAATGTGTGGGCAGAACTGAAAAGCGTGTGCGAGCAAGAAGGCCTACAAACCTGATTCAGTTACACCAGCTCTGTCAGGAGGAATGGGCCAAAATTCACCCAACATATTGTGGAAAGCTTGTGGAAGACTACCCGAAATGTTTGACCGAAGTTAAACAATTTAAAGGCAATGCTACCAAATACTAATTGAGTGTATGTAAACTTCTGACCCACTGGGAATGTGATGAAAGAAATAAAAGCTGAAATTAATAATTCTCTCCACTATTATTCTGACATTTCACATTCTGAAAATAAAGTGGTGATCCTAACTGACCTAAGAGAGGGAATTGAATCCACTAGGATTAAATGTCAGGAATTGTGAAAAACTGACTTTAAATGTATTTGGCTAAGGTGTATGTAAACTTCCAACTTCAACTGTATAAGTTAATTATTCATGACTGGAGCTGGGAACACATCAGATGGCTTCCACAACATGTGAACAATATCAGAAAAAAATGGGATTGATAGATTTAACAACTAGAAATGGGCAGATGTTTTAATAAGTGGTGCCAGGTGTGCTCAAGGGACGTTTCCTAGTGTCCTGAAACCTCTCCAAAGTGGAATATGTATGGAAATTAGACAATTCCAGTGCTATTACATATTTTCAATGCCTAAATGCTATTTGTTCAGTATAAAAACAATTTCTACCATATCAACCTTACTCAAACATTGTGGTGGTGTTATGAGGTATCCAGGGTACATTCAAGTGTCCTTTCAACCTCTCCAAAGTGTCCGCATGTGGTAATTGCACTGTTTTTGCACACTGGATGTGCCTAAAAGTTATTTAAAAAAGTTACTACATTTCTACAACACCAACCTCTCTCAAACATTGTGCTGGTGTCAGGGGACATACAGGGGAAATCCAAGTGTTTTGGTCCCACATACAAATGAACTGTTTACACAAATAATATAAAAGCAACATATACAGTGGGGCAAAAAAGTATTTAGTCAGCCACCAATTGTGCAAGTTCTCCCACTTAAAAAGATGAGAGAGGCCTGTAATTTTCATCATAGGTACACTTCAACTATGACAGACAAAATGAGAAAAAAAATCCAGAAAATCACATTGTAGGATTTTTTATGAATTTATTTGCAAATTATGGTGGAAAATAAGTATTTGGTCAATAACAAAAGTTTCTCAATACTTTGTTATATACCCTTTGTTGGCAATGACAGAGGTCAAACGTTTTCACAAGGTTTTCACACACTGTTGCTGGTATTTTGGCCCATTCCTCCATGCAGATCTCCTCTAGAGCAGTGATGTTTTGGGGCTGTGTCAGGGCCGGCAGTGGGGGTGGTTGAAGAGGAGTGTAGTGTTTGTGGAGTAGTGGATGTAGAAGCGTCAGACAGGGTGATTGAAACTGCATTGGGGGGGAGGGGGGGTGAAGACCTTGACCGGCAGGTGCACTTGCTGGGAGGGGTGGCTCGCAAACGTCATCATCCAAATCCTCTGCATCCTCCAATCTGTGGTGAAAAAAAATAAAGGGATATATTGTTGTAAGACACAGAATTACAGTTGACAAAATTTACAATGACATTTCTGTAAATTAAAAACACCACGCTTAAACTTTATCTGTACAGTGACTCACATAGGTGTGAAGTACACACACGGCCATGAGAGTTTAGTTGCCTCTCCGAAGTGACAAGGATGAAACTTAGAACAGCAAAACAGTGAACTAACATGAAGCATAGACAATAACTACTTTGGAATTATATAACATTGAAATTAGTTTTAACATAGGCCTATGTAAACTAAATCCAAAGCACAAATAGCAGACAGCTTACAGAAAACAAAATACATCTAGTAAATTAGGTATATAAAATCATGAAAAAAATGTACTTACCGATCTAAAAGTGGATCCAATCCTTCTAGAAAGCAATCGTCGTCGGCCCAGTCGAAATCCTTGATGTCCAACTCGCTCCTCTTGATCTGAGTCCGACTCCAGTATTTCATTCCATGCTTCTGTCGCTATACTTATTCATAGCTGCCTTCTTTTTAGGTTCCTGTTCGATATTCTTAGTTTTTTTCCCCTGCTTGAGAAGCCATCTTTTATGCTAAAGCGATGAAATCTGTTTAATGTAGCGTGCTCGGTGTGTCTCGTCTCTGAGCCAGGTAGCAATAGTTCGCATTACGCATAACATGTTCTAGACCTTGCTTTGTCCCACCCAGGTCAACTGCGTATCCCTTGAAAGCTTATCTCAATGGCTACAAGACTGTCAAGGTGCCATAGTAGCCATCTCTTGTGTAGCAGATGCCTACAGCCCGTCACTTGGTGGACATTCGATGTTGCCATTACGTCATACATCATCAAATAACATGGCATTAGGCTAAATGTGTTCTTACCAACCAAAGGATTCAATTGATATCCCCCATGTTAGTTATAGCTCAAACACAGACCAAATCGAAGCTGGCCTTGTAAGATGTTTGGTGAAACGTTGTGTAAAATAAACATTGACTCTCGGGGGTGGTAATCAATAACGGTAGGTCACAGGCAGACGAATCCTGGCTTTCTGTGTGTATAAACGTATTCCGTGTTTATTTTGTTTAAGCTTCACAACACTAACTGGAATGTAGGTAGCAGCCATGTTGAGATGAGGTCATCGGCTCGCCCTGCCTTTCATAAATTCATATGCCCATATATGGTAGTAAGTCACCGATCAATACTCAAGATACTCAGCTTTCCGCAGATACCCTGCTTTTGCAGATAGAGGCTACCGTTCTCATACCAGACTGAATTCATCTGGCCCGGGCCCTTCGTCGACACGGCGCCCCGCCGTACCACCACGACTGGTCCGCAGACGTAATTCCATCAGCTGTGCCTTCAACCGGCCTTTTCCGGACGACGGGGCAGAAGCTTCTACTTACCCCGGACTGCTAACTTTAAACGCTGTGTCTCCCGCGTGCTAGCGTAGTAACGACTACCTAGCGGCTTCCCTGTTTCATCTATTGCTGTACATTGGACCCTATGATCACTTGGCTACATAGCTGATGCCTACTGGACTGTTCATTTATCATGGTACTCCACTTTGTTTACCTTTGTTTATCTGTCGGTCCTTGCCCTGAACTCAGGCCCTGTGTGTAGTTAACCGACCCTCTCTGCCCATGCATCGCCATTTTACCTGTTGTTGACTTAGCTGATTAGCTGTTGTTGTCTTACCTGTTGTTGACTTAGCTAGCGCTCCCAATCAATACCTGTGATTGCTTTATGCCTCGCTTTTTGTCTCTCAAATGTCAATATGCCTTGTATACTGTTGTATAGGATAATTATCATTGTTTTAGTTTACTGCGGAGCCCCTAGTCCCACTGTACATGCCTTAGATACCTCCTTTGTCCCACCTCCCACATGCGGTGACCGCACCCAGTATTACCAGCATGTCCAGAGATGCAACCTCTCTCATCATCACTCAGTGCCTGGGCTTACCTCCACTGTACCCGCACCCCACCAAATCAAATCAAATCAAATTGTATTTGTCACATACACATGGTTAGCAGATGTTAATGCGAATGTAGCGAAATGCTTGTGCTTCTAGTTCCGACAATGCAGTAATAACCAACGAGTAATCTAACCTAACAATTCCACAACTACTACCTTATACACACAAGTGTAAAGGGATAAAGAATATGTACATAAAGATATATGAATGAGTGATGGTACAGAACGGCATAGGCAAGAGGCAGTAGATGGTATAGAGTACAGTATATACATATGAGATGAGTAATGTAGGGTATATAAACATAAAGTGGCTAGTGGATACATGTATACATAAAGATGGCAAGATGCAGTAGATGATATAGAGTACAGTATATACATATACATATGAGATGAGTAATGTAGGGTATGTAAACATTATATTAATGGCATTGTTTAAAGTGGCTAGTGATACATTTTTACATAATTTCCATCAATTCCCATTATTAAAGTGGCTGGAGTTGAGTCAGTATGTTGGCTGCGGCCACTAAATGTTAGTAGTGGCTGTTTAACAGTCTGATGGCCTTGAGATAGAAGCTGTTTTTCAGTCTCTCGATCCTGCTTTGATGCACCTGTACTGACCTCACTTCTCGATGATAGCGGGGTGAACAGGCAGTGGCTCGGGTGGTTGTTGTCCTTGATGATCTTTATGGCCTTCCTGTTGAATCGGTGGTGTAGGTGTCCTGGAGGGCAGGTAGTTTGCCCCCGGTGATGCGTTGTGCAGACCTCACTACCATCTGGAGAGCCTTACGGTTGTGGGCGGAGCAGTTGCCGTACCAGGCGGTGATACAGCCCGACAGGATGCTCTCGATTGTGCATCTGTAGAAGTTTGTGAGTGCTTTTGGTGACTAGCCGAATTTCTTCAGCCTCCTGAGGTTGAAGAGGCGCTGCTGCGCCTTCTTCACAACACTGTCTGTGTGGGTGGACCAATTCTCGCCAATGTCAATACTCGCCAATGTCCAGTCTCTTGACACCCCACCATACCCCTGTCTGCACATTATGCCCTGAATCTATTCTACTATGCCCAGAAATCTGCTCCTTTTATTCTCTGTCCCCAACGCACTAGACGACCAGTTTTGCTAGATTTAGCCGTACCCGCATCCTACTCCTCCTCTGTTCCTCGGGCGATGTGGAGGCTAATCCAGGCCCTGCGTGTCCCCAGGCACTATTATTTGTTGACTTCTGTAATCGAAAAGCCTTGGTTTCATGCACGTTAACATCAGAAGCCTCCTCCCTAAGTTTGTTTTACTCTCTGCTTTAGCACACTCCGCCAACCCTGATGTCCTTGCCGTGTCTGAATCCTGGCTTAGGAAGGCCACCAAAAATTCTGAGATTTCCATACCCAACTACAACATTTTCCATTAAGATAGAACTGCCAAAGGGGGAGGAGTTACAATCTACTGCAGAGAAAGCTTGCAAAGTTCTGTCATACTTTCCACGTCTATGCCCAAACAGTTCGAGCTTCTAATTATAAAAATTAATCTCTCCAGAAATAAGTCTCTCACTGTTGCCGCCTGTTAACCTGTTAGTGTGTAGGGTGCGCTATTTTCACTTTGGGAAAGAATCGTGCCCAAATGAAACGGCCTTGTACTCTATTCTAGATCGTACAATATGCATATTATTATTACTATTGGATAGAAAACACTCTCAAGTTTCTAAAACTGTTTGAATTATATCTGTGAGTAAAACAGAACTCATTTTGCAGCAAACTTCCAGACAGGAAGTGAAAAATCTGAAATCGAGGCTCTGTTCCAGGGCCTGCCTATTCAACTGGCTTATATCTGTCGATATACATGCACTTCATACGCCTTCCACTAGATGTCAACAGGCAGTGGGAGGTGAAATGGGGTGTCTAGCTTGATCTGAGGTCGAACAAAAGCTTTTGGAGTGACAGGTCTGGAAATTTCATTGTCTTCGAAGGCGCGAGAAGGAACCCCAGATTGCCTTCTGAAAAGCGTTCGGTATACACGGCTAATATCTCCGGCTCTGATTTTATTTGATACATGTGATAATATCATCGTAAAGTATGTTTTTTCAACCGAGTTTTATCAGATTATTCAACGTTTATCGGGACTTTTGGAGTTTTCCGTTGTTTGCGTCGAGAGAAGATGGACATGTTTGCTCCACTTGGCTAGCTAAGGTTGCTAATTCGACAGGAGAAAAGGACATTCTAAAACCAAACAACGATTTGTTCTAGACCAAGGACTCCTTGTACAAGATTCTGATGGAAGCTCAGCAAAAGTAAGACAACATTTATGATGTTATTTCGTATTTTTGTGTGAAATGTTTAGTCCTATTCTCCGACCTTTTAGCGGGCGCTGTCTCGCAATAACGCAAGCTGTGTGTCGTACTAAAGTTATTTTTTTAAATCTAACACAGCGGTTGCATTAAGAACCAGTGTATCTTTCATTTGCCATACAACAAGTATTTTTATGTAAAGTTTATGATGAGTTATTTGGTCAGATTAGGTGAGTGTCAGAAATATATCCGGACATTCTGGGAAAAAGTTGCTACATTTTCACAATGTATAACCACAGTTTTCAGCTCTAAATATGCACATTTTCGAACAAAACATAAGTGTATTGTATAACCTGATGTTATAGGACTGTCATCTGATGAAGTTGTCCAAAGGTTAGTGATTTATTTTATATTTATTGCTGGTTTTTGCTAAAGCTATCTTTMRGGTGAATAAATGSGGTTGTGTGTTTGGCWATTYTGGTAAGCTAATATATTTCTATATTGTGTTTTCGCTGTAAAACACTTAAAAAATCGGAAATATTGGCTGGATTCACAAGATGTTTATCTTTCATTTGCTGTACACCATGTATTTTTTCATAAATGTTTTATGATGAGTATTTATGTATTTCACGTTTCTCTCTGTAATTATTCTGGCTGCTTCGGTGCTATTTGTGATTGTAGCTGCAATGTAAAACTATGATTTATACCTCAAATATGCACATTTTTCGAAACAAAACATAAATGTATTGTGTAACATGTTATAAGACTGTCATCTGATGAAGTTGTTTCTTGGTTAGTGACTAATTATATCTATATTTGGTCGGTTTTTTGAAAGCTACCTATGCGGTGGATAAATAGCGTTGTGTGTTTGGCTATTGTGGTGAGCTAACATAAATATATATTGTGTTTTCGCTGCCCTCCAAATACACCTCTGCTGTTTTCAATCAGGATCTCAGCGATCACTGCCTCATTGCCTGCATCCGCTATGGGTCCGCGGTCAAACGACCACGCCTCATCACTGTCAAACGCTCCCTAAAACACTTCTGCGAGCAGGCCTTTCTAATCGACCTGGCCCAGGTATCCTGGAAGGATATTGACCGACGCGTGGTCGTTCTTTAACTTGTTATGGATAGGGTGCAGCATTTCCACGTTTGGATGAAAAGCGTGCCAAGAGTAAACTGCCTGCTACTCAGTCCCAGTTGCTAATATATGCATATTTGGATTGAAAACACTCTGAAGTTTCTAAAACTGTTTGAATGATGTCTGTGAGTATAACAGAACTCATATGGCAGGCAAAAACCTGAGAAAAAATCCAACCAGGAAGTGGGAAATCTGAGGTTTGTAGTTTTTTAAGTAATTTCCTATCGAATATACAGTATCTATGGGGTCATATTGCACTTCCTAAGGCTTCCACTAGATGTCAACAGTCTTTAGAACCTTGTTTGATTCTTCTATTGTGAAGTGGGGGCGAATGAGAGCTGATTGAGTAACAGGTCTGCCAGAGTGGCATGAGTTGATCACGCGCATTCACGTGAGAGCGACCTGCGTTCCATTGCAATTCTAAAGACAAAGGAATTCTCCGGTTGGAACATTATTGAAGATTTATGTTAAAAACATCCTAAAGATTGATTCTATCCATCGTTTGACAAGGTTCTACGAACTGTAATTTAACTTTTTGAACTTTTCATCTGAACTTTCGCCTGGAATTGCCCGCGCGTCGTGAGTTTGGATTTGTGAACTCAACACGCAAACAAAATGAAGGTATTTGGACATAAATTATGGACTTTAGCGAGCAAAACTAACATTTATTGTGGAACTGGGATTCCTGGGAGTGCATTCTGATGAAGATCATCAAAGGTAAGTGAATATTTATAATGCTATTTCTGACTTCTGTTGACACCACAACATGGCGGGTATCTGTATGGCTTGGTTTTGTGTCTGAGCGCTGTACTCAGATTATTGCATGATGTGCTTTTTCGGTAAAGCTTTTTGAAATCTGACACAGCGGTTGCATTAACACAGTGTCTAAAGAAGGGCCAGATGTATACAGAATGGTGTTGTCTGCGTAGAGGTGGATCAGGGAATCACCCGCAGCAAGAGTGACATCGTTGATATATACAGAGAAAAGAGCCGGCCCGAGAATTGAACCCTGTGATACACCCATAGAGACTGCCAGAGGTCCGGACAACAGGCCTTCCGATTTGACACACTGAACTCTGTCTGCGAAGTAGTTGGTGAACCAGGCGAGGCAGTCATTTGAGAAACCAAGGCTATTGTGTCTGCCGATAAGAATACGGTGATTGACAGAGACGAAAGCCTTGGCCAGGTCGATGAAGACGGCTGCACAGTACTGTCTTTTATCGATGGCGGTTATGATATCGTTTAGTACCTTGAGCGTGGCTGAGGTGCACCCGTGACCAGCTCGGAAACCGGATTGCACAACGGAGAAGGTACGGTGGGATTCGAAATGGTCAGTGATCTGTTTATTAACTTGGCTTTCAAAAACTTTAGAAAGGCAGGGCAGGATGGATATAGGTCTGTAACAGTTTGGGTCTAGAGTGTCACCCCCTTTGAAGAGAGGGATGACCGCAGCAGCTTTCCAATCTTTAGGGATCTCGGGGAAAACGAAAGAGAGGTTGAACAGACTGGTAATAGGGGTTGCAACAATGGCGGCGAATAATTTTAGAAAGAGAGGGTCCAGATTGTCTAGCCCAGCTGATTTGTATGGGTCCAGGTTTTGCAGCTCTTTCAGAACATCTGCGATCTGGATTTGGGTGAAGGAGAAGCTGGGGAGGCTTGGGCAAGTAGCTGCGGAGCTGTTGGCCGGGGTTGGGGTTGCCAGGAGGAAAGCATGGTCAGCCATAGAGAAATGCTTATTGAAATTTTCGATTATCATGGATTTATCGGTGGTGACCGTGTCGCCTAGCCTCAGTGCAGTGGGCAGCTGGGAGGAGGTGCTCTTGTTCTCCATGGACTTTTGCCAAAACTTTTTGGAGTTAGAGCTACAGGATGCAAATTTCTGATTGAAAAAGCTAGCCTTTGCTTTCCTGACTGACTGTGTGTATTTGTTCCTGACTTCCCTAAACAGTTGCATATCGCGGGGACTATTCGATGCTATTGCAGTCCGCCACATGATGTTTTTGTGCTGGTCGAGGGCAGTCAGGTCTGGAGTGAACCAAGGGCTATATCTGTTCTTAGTTCTACATTTTTTGAAAGGGGCATGCTTATTTAACCTCTTATGGCTGAGATCGTCTAAGATCCCGTTAACAGGATAGATTTGACAACAGCCAGTGAAAGTGCAGGGCGCCAAATTCAAACAACAGAAATCTCATAATTAAAATTCCTCAAACATACAAGTATTTCATACCATTTTAAAGATAAACTTGTTGTTAATCCCACCACAGTGTCCAATTTCAAAAAGGCTTCACGACGAAAGCATACCAAACGAATATGTTAGGTCAGTACCTAGTCACAGAAAAACACAGCCATTTTCCAACCAAAGAGAGGAGTCACAAAAAGCTGAAATATTGATAAAATTAATCACTAACCTTTGATGATCTTCATCAGATGACACTCCCGGGACAACATGTTACACAATACATGTATGTTTTGCTCGATCAAGTAAAAACCTCAGTTTACATTTGGCTTTGCCTCCAAAACATCCCGTGAATTTGCACAGAGCCACATCAAATCACAGAAATACTCATAATAAATATTGATAAAAGATACAAGTGTTATTCACAGATTTAATGATATGCTTCTCCTTAATGCAACCGCTGTGTCAGATTTCAAAAAAACTTTACGGAAAAAGCTAACCATGCAATAATCTGAGTACGACGCTCAGAGACCAACACAACCCAAGAAGATATCTGCCATGTTGGAGTCAACATAAGTCAGAAATAGCATTATAAATATTCACTTACCTTTGATGATCTTCGTCAGAATGCACTCCCAGGAATCCCAGTTCCACAATAAATGTTTGATGTTCCATAAATTTCATAATGTATGTCCAAATACCTCCTTTTGTTAACGCGTTTGGTAAACAAATCCAAACTCACGACGCGCGGGCAAGTCCAGCGGAAAGTACGGACGAGAAGTCCAAAAAGTTATATTACAGGTCGTAGAAACATGTCAAACGAAGTATAGAATGAATCTTTAGGATGTTTTAACATAAATCTTCAATAATGTTCCAACCGGAGAATTCCTTTGTCTTCAGAAAAGCAAATGGAACAAAGCTCGCTCTCACGTGAACGAGCATCACGAGCTCAAATTATTCTGCCAGACCTCTGACTCATTCCCCTCTCATTCGGCCCCACATCACAGTAGAAGCATCAAACAAGGTTTTATAGACTGTTGACATCTAGTGGAAGCCGTAGGAAGTGCAACATGACCCATATCCCACTATATCTTTAATAGGGAATGAGTTGAAAAACGACCAACCTCAGATCTCCCACTTCCTGGTTTAATTTTTCTCAGGTTTTTGCCTGCCTTATGAGTTCTGTTATACTCACAGACATCATTCAAACAGTTTTAGAAACTTCAGAGTGTTTTCTATCCAAATCTACTAATACTATGCATATTTTAGCAACTGGGACTGAGTAGCAGGCAGTTTACTCTGGGCACGCTTTTCATCCAAACGTGAAAATGCTGCTCCCTATCCATAGCAAGTTAACTCCTTAGTCATATCTCAGTTTACTCCTCTTACTTATGTTGCTGCCTACTCCTGATTTATTAAATCATATGAGCAAAAAATATTTAGCTTTATCTGGGATGCAAAACAAGACAAAATAAAGTGTGCCTATTTATATAGTGAATATGAACTGGGTGGGTTGAGATTATTAAATAGAAAAGCACTAATCCTCTCTCTAAAAGCTTCAATTATACAAACGTTTTACTTGAACCCTAAATGGTTCTCAAGTGGCTTATTAAGAAAAGCTCATCCATTGTTTAAAAATGTCCTTTTAGACTTTGTGCAGATTGCCATTTCTCATTTTCGATTAATTGAAAATTAAACCTTTTTCAAAGTATCTCTCTTTTTCAAACAACCATTGCAGAGCTTGTTACAATTTCAATTTCATGCTCCTGAAAAGATAAAACAAATATTACAGCAAATGTGCTGGTTTATAAAAGACCTGTGTATATGGGAAATGGTATTTTGTAAATTGGATTGGTAGAGTTATGTCTTTCATGGAGTTATCAGAATTGTATGGGAAGGCCGGCTCAATCCAAGATTACAACCAAATGATTACGGCATTACCCCAAAAATGGAGGAGGCAGGTGGCAGCGGGAGGAGGTAGGAAACTGGTCTGTCTGCCCAATATAAAGGATCAAAACTGGCGGAGGAATAAAAATAGCATAAATAGGAAAGTATAGCAGTTTCATTTAAGACCCAGGATGTTGGCAGCTGTGCCATACAGATTGCAAAATAGATGGGAAGAGATTCCATGGTACAGGGTGTATGAGTTGATATACACTGCTCAAAAAAATAAAGGGAACACTTAAACAACACAATGTAACTCCAAGTCAATCACACTTCTGTGAAATCAAACTGTCCACTTAGGAAGCAACACTGAATTGACAATAAATTTCACATGCTGTTGTGCAAATGGAATAGACAAAAGGTGGAAATTATAGGCAATTAACAAGACACCCCAATAAAGGAGTGGTTCTGCAGGTGGTGACCACAGACCACTTCTCAGTTCCTATGCTTCCTGGCTGATTTTCTGGTCACTTTTGAATGCTGCCGGTGCTTTCACTCTAGTGGTAGCATGAGACGGAGTCTACAACCCACACAAGTGGCTCAGGTAGTGCAGCTCATCCAGGATGGCACATCAATGCGAGCTGTGGCAAGAAGGTTTGCTGTGCTGCCGTAGTGTCCAGAGCATGGAGGCGCTACCAGGAGACAGGCCAGTACATTAGGAGACGTGGAGGAGGCCGTAGGAGGGCAACAACCCAGCAGCAGGACCGCTACCTCCGCCTTTGTGCAAGGAGGAGCACTGCCAGAACCCTGCAAAATGACCTCCAGCAGGCCACAAATGTGCATGTGTCTGCTCAAACGTCATAAACAGACTCCATGAGGAGACAGAGAGACAGCCTGGTGCGGGGGGCTGCCACCGGAGAGCTGGTGCGTAGAAGTGGCACCGGATAGACCGGACCATGGAGGCGCACTCGAGTCTTGAGCACCAACCTGCCCAACCCTACCTGGCTGAATGCTCCCCGTAGTCAAGCCAGTGGGGCTGTGCTGGCGAACCGGGGACACCATGCGTAGGGCTGGTGCCATGTACCCCAGCCCGAGGAGACGCACTGGAGACCAGATGCATTGAGCCGGCTTCATGGCACCTGGCTCAATGCCCACTCTAGCCCGGCCGATACGAGGCGCTGCTATGTACCGCACCGGGCTATGCCTGCTCAGCGGGGACACTGTGCGCCTCACGGCATAACACGGTGCCTGCCCAGTCTCTCTCTCCAATGTAAGCACGGGGAGTTGGCTCAGGTCTCCTACCTGGCTTAGCTACACACCCTGTGTGCCCCCCCCCCCCCCAAGAAATGTTTGAGGCTGCCTCTCTGGCTTCCAGCCGCGCTTACGTGCAGCCTCCTCATACCACCGCCTCTCCGCTTTCGCTCCTCCAGCTCAGCTTTGGGGCGGCGATACTCTCCAGCCTGTGCCCAGGGTCCCTTGCCGTCCAGAATCTCCTCCAGGTCCAAGAGTCCTGCGATCGCTGCTGCTGCTGCTTTTGCCCGTTACCACGCGCTTGGTCCTTTGTTGGTGGGTGGTTCTGTAACGATCTTCGTCTGGAGAAAGAGAGGAGGACCAAAGCGCAGCGTGTAAGTGTTCATGATGAATCTCTAATAGAACAGAAATACAAAACAATAAAGTGAACTACAGAAAACCGAAACAGTTCCATGTGGAACACACAGACACGGAAGACAACCACCCACAAAACACAACAGAAAACAGACTACCTAAATATGGTTCCCAATCAGAGACAACGACAAACACCTGCCTCTGATTGAGAACCATATCAGGCCAAACGAAAAAACCCAACATAGAAAAACAAACATGGGGGACAAAATGGCGCCGTAGAGAGAACACTGTGTTTCAGCGAGCTCCCGTGCATTCATAAATTTATATTCTTTCATTAATCTCCTAGCTTAAAAAGTGTAGAATTGGCTAAATAAGTTATCCTGCAATGAGTCTTGACGGTTATTTCTCAAAAATCTCCGACAACATGCCCAGCAGAGCTACTAAGAACTCAACCAAAACACCGTCCCTGTAGATGTGCAGGAGGAGCTAGCTTACGTTAGCGAGGCTAACACCGTTGCGGATCCAGGCACAATGGACCTGGTGATTCAAAAGATGACGGACAACATTACTAAAGTGATCGATGTTAAATAAGAACGGTCTTGGAAGCAATAGCAGGCCATTCAGCTGAATTACAGAGGGTGGTCAAACGTGTCGATGAGGCGGAAGGAAGAATCGCTACAGTGGAAGCCTCAACTACATCTATGGACACTAAGATGAAAGCACTTGAGAAACAGGTGCGCGAAATGGCGGAGCACATTGACGACTTGGATAATCGAGGACGCAGATGCAATATTCGTGTTGTGGGACTCCCGGAAAATTCTGAAGGGACACGTTCAGTAAATTTTTTTGAGGAATGGATCCCTGACTACTTACAAATGGACACTAAGGCTGGTCGTGTGAAGCTGGACAGAGCCCATCGCTCTCAAGCACCGATACCGGTCCCAACCAGCGCCCACGGCCAGTGGTTATAAAGTTCCACAACTTCACCGACAAGCAGCGCGTTATGGATGCGGCTAGAAAATCGGCTCTGACGGTAGTCAACGTAAAGGTCCAAAGGTCTCATTCTTCAATGATTACTCCACAGCGTTGTACGAAGACGCAAAGGGTTTGATGAGGCGAAGGCTCGACTCAGGAGAATGAAGATGGACTACGCACTGTTGACCCGGCCACATTGAAGATTATGGTCAATGGATCGCCTAAGAAACTCTCCAACCTGAAGAGGCTGCTGCGTTTATTGACTCTCTCGGGTAAATAACTTTAAGCTGCGCCGCCGCAGCATTGGATAACTTTATTATCTTATTTGAATCTGATCATGAAACAGGTGTGTGAGTTCTCACATGCTCCGGTTCAGTAATATTCTTATTTTATTATTTTTCTTGCTAAAGTAACTGCCGCTATAGCTCAGGCTGAGATATGGGTGAATCTATATTGGTGCCCAGGCTTGGTTTTAGTGGAAGAGCCTCAACTTCATATATTGATTTTCATTTTCATATGTATTAAGGACGAGGCTATTGAGTGGCAATGCAGACTTAAGAGTCTACATTGGAAAGTTGAAATCCCCTGCATGTTAGCCAGTGGGAAAACCCCCTTTGGATCTTTACATGTAATTTTGTGGTTTAGTATAGTTAGAGTTCAGGGTTCATATCGTTTGTTTATGCTCGGTGAGATAGAAGAGAGTTCAACACATGGAAAAGGTACCACCCCATTTTTATGGTGGGATTCAATCTGAATATGAAACGTCAAAGTGCAATGGCAGGTAATACACTGCGTGTATGTACATGGAACATTAGAGGGAGCCATAATCCCATTAAAAGGAAGAAGGTACTGTCTTTTTTTGAAAAAATAAAATATTGATATTGCCCTGTTGCAAGAAACTCATTTAGATGATAAGGAGCATCTGAAATTACAACAAGGGGGTTTGGTCAAGTGTTTTTCTCATCATTTACATCCAGAAGTAGAGGTGTAGCAATTCTTGTGAAAAAGAACTTACCACTTAAGGTCTTGAATTGTGTGAAAGATACATTTGGTCGCTTTGTTATAATTAATGGTACTTTACAAGGGCAGAACATCTCCATAATGAATATTTACTCCCCCCTGCCCACCCCCTGATTTCCTCACTAAGGTATTTCTAGACTTTTCAGAATTAAACTCAGACACTGCAGTGGTTGGAGGAGATTTTAATTGTTTGTTGAACCCCCTTATTGATAAGTTTCCCAGCGGTATAGCTTCACTCTCTCCTCGAGCTAAGTCACTTAAAGCTATTTGTGATGATCTGGGGTATGCTGATGTTTGGAGAACTTTTCACCCCTCCAACAGAGAGTTCACTTTTTTCTCTGCACCTCATGGATGTCAGACTAGAATAGATTACTTTTTTATGCCCAGGACGTCTTTGCAGTCTGTTTTATCTGCTAGGATAGGAAGCATAGTCATATCTGATCATGCGGAGGTGATCCTGGACATAAAACTCAACGGGGCATTCAATCTGTCAAGACATTGGAGGCTGAATACAACCATCCTTAAAGACCATACATTCACATCATATTTTATTACAGAGGTTTAAAGCATTTTTCTCTATTAACTCTCAATCAACAGATAATCCCTCGCTCCTTTGGGAAACCTGTAAAGCGTACGCCAGGGGTCTGATTATGTCATACACAGCCATTAAAGGCGGAAAATGCGTGAAAAAGCAAAAAAGGTTAGAGGGTGAATTAGGAACTAAAGAGAAGGACTACATTAAAACTCCCACGCCTACCCTATTAAAGGAAATATCATGTTCTAGATCAACGTTGGACTCTCTCCTAACACAGGACGCTGAAAAGAAAATGGGATTTGTCAGGCAAAAGCTATATTAACATGGCGATAAGCCAGGAAAGTACTTGGCGTACCTAGCTAAAAAGAGAGCTGACTCACAGTCAATTGCTACTATTACTGATTCGGATGGCAATCATTTATATGAAAATAAATTGATAAATGACTCATTTAAGAAATTTTATGCAAATCTTTATGCCTCAGAACTGCCAAATGACGCACCCAAATTAATGGAGAATTTATTTTCTAAGATTGAGCTCCCTACTATCTCAGAAGAACAGAGGTCTCTCCTTAATGCCCCTATTACCGAGGAAGAGATAATGTTCGCAATTAAGAATCGGCAAAACAGTAAGGCCCCAGGACCAGACGGGTTTGGTAGTGAATTCTATAAAGAGTTTCATGGCCTGATCCTTGAGCCATTGCGTGATATGTTTAACCACTCATTTTCAAATGACCAGCTCCCTCAAACGCTGAGGGAAGCCAACATATCACTTATTCTCAAAAAGGGAAAATGTCCAGAGTCTTGTTCCTCGTACAGACCAATTTCCCTTCTGAATGTGGATAGAAAATTACTTTCTAAAATTCTAGCCACAAGATTAGAGGACTCACTCCACTAATTGTGAAAGGAGACCAAACTGGCTTCATTAAGGGCCGTAAGTCGTGCAACAATGTCAGGCGGCTTCTTAATGTAATTCAAGCCTACCAACAAAGTGCTAGGGATGGTCTTGTGCTCTCCCTAGATGCTGAGAAAGCATTTGATCGTGTGGAGTGGTCTTACCTACTCTTTGCTCTAAATAAATTTGGTCTAGGGGACAACTTTATAAAATGGGTGAAAGTTTTATATGAGGATCCTCAGGCTGCTGTCCTTACTAATGGGCTAAGGTCAAATAGCTTCTCTATATACAGAGGTACCAGACAGGGCTGCCCTTTGTCCCCCCTCCTATTTGCACTCGCTATGGAACCACTGGCCGAGGCCATCAGGGTAACGCCTGCTATACAGGGGCTGCTCATTGGTGATGTTCACCATAAAATAAGCTTATATGCTGATGATTTCCTGATATTCATCTCTAATCCCGAGACCTCAACTACATCTCTTATTAATATTATTCAATTATTCAGCGAATTCTCAGGCTACAAGATTAACTTAACTAAATCAGAGGCTATGCCACTTGGTAGCCTTCACTCTGTACCTAATACTTCTCCCCCTTCCCTTTTAAATGGCTCCCTCAGGCTTTACGTATCTGGGTATATTTGTAACTCCTAAATTCCAGCAAATGTACAAAGCCAATTTTGTTCCCTTGTTTGATACAATAAGACAGGATCTGGAGCGCTGGAACTCTCTCCCGATTTCTTGGTTGGGTAGAATATCCCTCTTGAAAATGAACATTTTACCTAGACTACTTTACCCAATCCAAATGATCCCAGTATTACTCTCCAATAAGGTAATAAAGGATGTAAATGGATGGCTAAGCTCCTTCATATGGAGTAAACGCAAGCCAAGGCTTAAGATGGCAATATTGCAGCTGCCAAGTTCTATGGGGGCTTGGATCTGCCCAATATCAGGTTCTATCAGTGGTGTGCCACCTATGTTATATTTCTGATTGGATCACAAACGATGACTCCTCTATTTGGTTAGACATTGAGACTTCTCTTTCAAAAAACCCTTACAGGATCTTTTATTTTTCAGAAGTTTCAAGTCTGTAGAAGATCACTGCAATAATCCTATTACACTTAACACACTCAAGGTTTGGAGGTCAGTTCAGCGCTTCCTGGGAAGGTCCAAACTAACCTCTGCTCTTACCCCAATTCTTAACAACCCAGATTTTGGTCCAGGATTGCTGGATGCTGGCTTTAACTCTTGGCTTAATAAGGGCATACGCAGACTAAATTACTTATTTGCTGATAGATTCTTTTGTCATTTGAGCAGATGGTGGAGAAATACCGACTCCCAAAGCAGGACTTTTTCCGCTTCCTACAAGTAAGACATTATATTGTGAAGAGCACCACCTTAATTGGTAACCCTGATATGTCTGTCATTGAGAGAATGCTTTTTTTTCCACAAAGGAAAATGTCTGTAAGTCTGTTTTATGATGCTTTAAGGTCCCCTGCTGTCGACACACAGAGGGTGAAACAAGAATTGTCTGTGACTATTGACGAAGAGATGTGGGGGACATTTGGAGATATGCAAAAACAATATCTATATGTAATCGTACTAAGCAATCCAATTAAGAATAATACACCGATTGCATATATCCCCAAATCGCAGACATGCCTTTAGCCCCTCTTCCTCTTCTCCTCAGTGTCTTAAATGCAAAACTGATACAGGCACCCTAACACATTGTTTATGGTCATGTACCAAAATACAAAGATACTGGTCTGGTGTTCTGCAAGAAATTAAAAGATCCTAGGGGTTGATCTAGAATTGGACCCAGTTTCTTTACTGTTGGGTCTCCCTAGTAGGCATGTTACTTCTGTGAGTAAGAGGAGGCTTTACAACAGCCTTACCTTTGCTGCAAGGAAAAACATCCTTTTACGGTGGATTAGTGATAAGGTTCCTTCTATTAAAGATTGGCATAAGATACTTTTTGAATGGGTGCCTCTGGAATATCTGACATGTACATTGCATTCTAAAACAGATCAGTTCTACAAAGTGTGGGAACCCTATCTAAATTACCTAGAACCTGAGGTATCAGCTATTATGCTGCAAGGATTCTCTTAGAATGGTGGTGATCTATGTATTCAGAATTACACTGTATGTTCCATGTGTGGAACCTAACTTCTTAGTTTAAACCGAGCTTTTTTGTTTAATTTCTGTTTGTAAGTTTTTTAAAATGCATGTATTGAGAGACGCAATGATGGGGATAGGGTGAGAGAAACGGGGATAGGAAATGGTGTGCGTATGTGTGTATATGTGTATGTATATGTGTATGTATATATGTATGCGCAGGTATGTGTAGGCGAGTGCCGTTTTTTTTTTGTTTTTTTTTGCCTTGTCTCTGTTGTTGTATCTCTTTAATATGGGTGAAAATTGTGAAATTCCAATAAAAATACTGTTTAAAAAAAAGAAAAACAAACATAGATAACCCACCCAACTCACGCCCTGACCATACTAAAACAAAGAAATAACAAAAGAACTAAGGTCAGAACGTGACAGTCGCAGCACAGCTATTTTCAGGTCTCTCCAGAGATGTTCGACCAAATCAAATCAAATGTATTTATATAGCCCTTCTTACATCAGCTGATATCTCAAAGTGCTGTACAGAAACCCAGTCTAAAACCCCAAACAGCAAGCAATGCAGGTGTAGAAGCACGGTGGCCAAAACCTAGGAAGAAACCTAGAGAGGAACCAGGCTATGAGGGGTGGCCAGTCCTCTTCTGACTGTGCCGGTGGAGATAATAACAGAACATGCCAAGATGTTCAAATGTTCTAAATGACGCAGCATGGTCAAATAATAATAATCACAAGATTGTCGAGGGTGCAACAGGTCAGCACCTCAGGAGTAAATGTCAGTTGGCTTTTCATAGCCGATCATTGAGAGTATCTCTACCGCTCCTGCTGTCTCTAGAGAGTTTGAAAACAGCAGAGCTGAGACAGGTAGCACGTCCGGTGAACAGGTCAGGGTTCCATAGCCGCAGGCAGAACTGTGGAAACTGGAGCAGCAGCACGGCCAGGTGGACTGGGGACAGCAAGGAGTCATCATGCCAGGTAGCCCTGAGGCCTGGTCCAAGGGCTCAGGTCCTCCGAGAGAGAGAAAGAAAGAAAGAAAGAAAGAAAGAAAGAAAGAAAGAATTAGAGATAGCATACTTAAATTCACACAGCACATCGGATAAGACAGGAGAAATACTCCAGATGTAACAGACTGACCCTAGCCCCCCGACACATAAACTACTGCAGCATAAATACTGGAGGCTGAGACAGGGTTCAAGTCCGGGCTCTGGCAGGGCCACTCAAGGACATTCAGAGACTGGTCAAGATGCCCCTCCTGTGTTGTCATTGTCCTGTTGGAAGGTGAACCTTCACCCCAGTCTGAGGTCCTGAGCACTCAGAAGCAGGTGTTCATCAAGGATCTCTCTGTACTTTGATCCTGACTACTCTCCCAGTCCCTGCCGCTGAAAACATCACCACCAGCATAATTCACCGTAAGGATGGTGCCAGGTTTCCTCCAGACGTGACGCTTGGCATTCAGGCCAAGGAGTTCAGCCTTGGTTTCATCAGACCAGAGAATCTTGTTTCTCGTGGTCTGAGAGTCTTTAGGTGCCTTTTGGCAAACTCCAAGCGGCTAACATGTGCCTTTTACTGAAGAGTGACTTCTGTCTGGCCACTCTACCATAAAGGCCTGATTGGTGGAGTGCTGCAGAGATGGTTGTCCTTTTGAAAGTTTCTCCGTCTACACAGAGGAACTCTAGAGCTTTGTCAGAGTGACCCTTGGGTTCTTGGTCACCTCCCTGACCAAGGCTCTTCTCCACAGATTGCTCAGTTTGGCTGGGCAGCCAGCTCTAGGAAGAGTATTGATTGTTCCAAACTTCTTCCATTTAAGAATGATGGAGGCCACTGTGTTCTTGGGGACCTTCAATGCTGCATAAATGTTTTGTGCCTTTCCAAATCATATCCAATCAATTGAATTTCGAGACGTGTAGTACACTTGTCATTCCAATCTCCTTTGCATTAGCGTAGACTCTTCTGTAGCCTGTCAACTATGTGTCTGTCTATCCCTCTTCTCTCCTCTCTGCACAGACCATACAAAAGCTTCACGCCGCGTGGCCGCCGCCACGCCAACCTGGTGGTCCCAGCGCGCACGACCCATGTGGAGTTCCAGGTCTCCGGCAGCCTCTGGAACTGCCGATCTGCGGGCAACAAGGCAGAGTTCATCTCAGCCTATGCTTCCCTCCAGTCCCTCGACTTCTTGGCACTGACGGAAACATGGATCACCCACAGATAACACTGCTACTCCTACTGCTCTCTCCTCGTCTGCCCATGTGTTCTCGCACACCCCGAGAGCTCTGGTCAGCGGGGTGGTGGCACTGGGATCCTCATCTCTCCCAAGTGGACATTCTCTCTTTCTCCCCTGACCCATCTGTCTATTCCTCCTTTGAATTCCATGTTGTCACAGTTACCAGCCCTTTCAAGCTTAAAATCCTTATCATTTATCGCACCCCAGGTTCCCTTTGGAGAGTTCATCAATGAGCTTGACGCCTTGATAAGTTCCTTCCTGAGGATGGCTCACCTCTCACAGTTCTGGGTGACTTTAACCTCCCCACGTCTACCTTTGACTCATTCCTCTCTGCCTCCTTCTTTCCACTCCTCTCCTCTTTTTGACCTCACCCTCTCACCTTCCCCCCTACTCACAAGGCAGGCAATACGCTTGACCTCATCTTTACTAGATGCTCTTCTTCCACTAATCTCATTGCAACTCCCCTCCAAGTCTCCGACCACTACCTTGTATCCTTTTCCCTCTCGCTCTCATCCAACACTTCCCACACTGCCCTACTCGGATGGTATCGCGCCGTCCAACCTTCGCTCTCTCTCCCCCGCTACTCTCTCCTCTTCCATCCTATCATCTCTTCCTCTGCTCAAACCTTCTCTAACCTATCTCCTGATTCTGCCTCCTCAACCCTCCTCTCCTCCCTTTCTGCATCCTTTAACTCTCTATGTCCCTATCCTCCAGGCCGGCTCGGTCCTCCCCTCCTGCTCCGTGGCTCGACGACTCATGCGAGCTCACAGAACAGGGCTCCGGGCAGCCGAGCGGAAATGGAGGAAAACTCGCTCCCCTGCGGACCTGGCATCCTTTCACTCCCTCCTCTCGACATTCTCCTCTTCTGTCTCTGCTGCTAAAGCCACTTTCTACCACCTAAATTCCAAGCATCTGCCTATAACCCTAGGAAGCTCTTTGCCACCTTCTCCTCCCTCCTGAATCCTCCTCCCCTCCTCCCCCTCCTCCCTCTCTGCGGATGACTTCGTCAACCATTTTGAAAAGAAGGTCGACGACATCCGATCCTCGTTTGCTAAGTCAAACGACACTGCTGTTCTGCTCACACTGCCCTACCCTGTGCTTTGACCTCTTTCTCCCTCTCTCTCCAGATGAAATCTCGCGTCTTGTGACGGCCGGCGCCCAACAACCTGCCCGCTTGACCCTATCCCTCCTCTCTTCTCCAGACCATTTCCGGAGACCTTCTCCTTACCTCACCTCGCTCATCAACTCATCCCTGACCGCTGGCTACGTCCTTCCGCCTTCAAGAGAGCGAGAGTTGCACCCCTTCTGAAAAAACCTACACTCGATCCCTCCGATGTCAACAACTACAGAACCAGTATCCATCTCTTCTTTTTTTCTCTCCAAAACTCTTGAACTGCCGTCCTTGGCCAGCTCTCCTGCTATCTCTCTCAGAATGACTTCTTGATCCAAATCAGTCAGGTTTCAGACTAGTCATTCAATGAGACTGCTCTTCTCTGGTCACAGAGGCGCTCCGCACTGCTAAAGCTAACTCTCTCTCCTCTGCTCTCATCCTTCTAGACTATCGGCTGCCTTTGATACTGTGAACCATCAGATCCTCCTCTCCCACCCTCTCCGAGTTGGGCATCTCCGGCGTGGCCCACGCTTGGATTGCGTCCTACCTGACAGGTCGCTCCTACCAGTGGGCGTGGCGAGAATCTGTCTCCGCACCACGTGCTCTCACCACTGGTGTCCCCCAGGGCTCTGTTCTAGGCCCTCTCCTATTCTCGCTATACACCAAGTCACTTGGCTCTGTCATATCCTCACATGGTCTCTCCTATCATTGCTACGCAGACGACACACAATTAATCTTCTCCTTTCCCCCTTCTGATAACCAGGTGGCGAATCGCATCTCTGCATGTCTGGCAGACATATCAGTGTGGATGAGGATCACCACCTCAAGCTGAACCTCGGCAAGACGGAGCTGCTCTTCCTCCCGGGGAAGGACTGCCCGTTTCATGATCTCGCCATCACGGTTGACAACTCCTTTGTGTCCTCCTCCAGAGTGCTAAGAACCTTGGCGTGATCCTGGACAACACCCTGTCGTTCTCAACCAACATCCAGGCGGTGACCCGTTCCTGTAGGTTCATGCTCTACAACATTCGCTGAGTACGACCCTGCCTCACACAGGAAGCGGCGCAGGTCCTAATCCAGGCACTTGTCATCCCCGTCTGGATTACTGCAACTCGCTGTTGGCTGGGCTCCCTGCCTGTGCCATAAACCCCTACAACTCATCCAGAACGCCGCAGCCCGTCTGGTGTTCAACCTTCCCAAGTTCTCTCACGTCACCCCGGTCCTCCGCTCTCTCCACTGGCTTCCAGTTGAAGCTCGCATCCGCTACAAGACCATGGTGCTTGCCACGGAGCTGTGAGGGGAACGGCACCTCCGTACCTTCAGGCTCTGATCAGGCCGTACACCCAAACAAGGGCACTGCGTTCATCCACCTCTGGCCTGCTCGCCTCCCTACCTCTGAGAAGTACAGCTCCCGCTCAGCCCAGTCAAAACTGTTCGCTGCTCTGGCACCCCAATGGTGGAACAAACTCCCCCACGACGCCAGGTCAGCGGAGTCAATCACCACCTTCCGGAAACACCTGAAACACCACCTCTTGAAGGAATACCTAGGATAGGATAAAGTAATCCTTCTAACCCCCCCCCCCCTTAAAAGAGTTAGATGCACTATTGTAAAGTGGTTGTTCCACTGGATATCATAAGGTGAATGCACCAATTTGTAAGTCGCTCTGGATAAGTAACCAATGGTGGCTATTTTGTGTTGTGCAGTAATAATGATCATGTATTACATTTATTCAGAATAATTTCGAACTGGATAAATGTGTTTGATTTTCTGTGTCCATCAAAGACAAAAAGCAATTTACAAGATACGTTTGGTTGAAGTTGTCCTCCTCAGGGGCTGACAATTGATTAGGGTTGGGCTCAAACTTGCATGCATGTAGAATAGACGTAGAAAAGACGAGGGCCTGTTTGAATGGCGCAGGTTGTCTCTTTCACTCCTCCCTAAAAGACTTATTATAATCAAATGCATTGGTAAACTCTGAACACTGTAGCCTAATATATTTGTCAGTATGCGGAGATCGCATGTAAACAATTCAACTTGAAATGGGGAATGTTTAGCCGACTGGTTGCTCAGGAGACAAAGGCAATGTCAGACGTATGGAAGACATTTGACTTCAGCTCATAGAAAGAGGAAGGAGCCAGTGCTGCGTGCATGTGCCAAACAAATCAAATCAAATTGTATTTGTCACGTACGCCGAATACAACAGTGAAATGAAATGCTTACTTACAAGCCCTTAACCAACAATGCAGTTTTAAGAAAATTTAAAGAGCAGCGGGAAATAGCAATAGCAGAGCTGTATACAGGGGGTACCGGTACAGAGTCAATGTACGGAGGCACCGGTGTCGAGTTAATTGAGTTAATATGTACATGTTATTGAAGTGACTTTGCATAGATAATAACAAAGAG
The DNA here is from genome assembly GCF_002910315.2 of Salvelinus sp. IW2-2015. Lineage (NCBI taxonomy): Eukaryota > Metazoa > Chordata > Actinopteri > Salmoniformes > Salmonidae > Salvelinus > Salvelinus sp. IW2-2015. Next base: position 155,996 of record NW_019942573.1, on the reverse strand, counting down.
TAGCAGCAGCGTTCCGGGGGGGTTGGTCAATGCAATGCTGTAGGTGTCACGCCCTGACCTTAGAGAGCCTTTTTATTCTCTATTTMGGTTAGGTCAGGGTGTGACTAGGGTGGGTACTCTATTTTTTGTACTTCTATGTTGGCCTGGTATGGTTCCCAATCAGATGCAGCTGTCTATCGTTGTCTCTGATTGGGGATCATATTTAGGCAGCCTTTTTTCCACCTCTTGTGTGTGGGATCTTGTTTTTTTTGTATTGTAGCCTTTTTGCACTACAAAGCTGCACATTCGTTTTGTTACTCTTTATTGTTTTGTTGTTGGTTCACATTAATAAACATGATGAACGCCTTCCACGCTGCACCATTGTCCAATCCTTACAACAACGATCGTTACAGTAGGCTACTATATTTTTCTTGTCTGATTGCTTGGTACAGTGTAAACAACACAAAATAAAGTGTAGGTGTACAAGAGAGTTGTTCTGTACTAATGAAAACAATTATAAAGCCTATTATTATTATTATCTAGGCCATTGTAGGCTAATTATTCAAGAGAATGCTTGACTGCATTTAAATGCATGACTAGTAGGCTGTGTGATGAAGATAAGTAATAATAAGACCTAATTGATAACAGGCCAGAAAGCTAAACAAAACCAGCATAATGACATACTAGAGTCTGCTCTAACGAAGAAAAAAATGGTAAAGCATTTATTAGGGCTACATCATAGGAAAATTAAAAAAACAGTTCGAGAAAATATCACGCTGGGTGGACCGTTATACATTTTTAGAACTTGGGCGTCAATAGGTTAAAAGGCCATTAAGGTCACATGATCACCTCATTCAAAATTGCCAAGCTGCTAAAACCATTTTTCTCAAAGATGGACCACACAAATTACCACCATGCAAATGAATAATTTGTTTAGAAGAATCTAGCCTGTTAAAACAGACAGAGCAGGTCTTTTTGATTGTGCGACCCTTTAAGCAATGGGAGGGTGTAGTAAAGGCTGTTCTTATGCACAACGCAGCTCAGCGTGCCTGGATACCGACTGTAACCATGTATTGTGTGGTTACGGTACCCCAAAACCCAGACAACTTTGCTTTTACGGCTATGACACTCACAGCCATGATAAAAATGTGATCATAACACATGGGCTCTCATGTATTATTGCTTAAATATACCATGGCTGTCAGCCAATCAGCTTTCAGGGCTCAAACCACCCAGTTACTAATACAAAATATACTACAGAATAATGACATGTTTGTAGGTACCGTTGACAACAGAGTACACAGATGTGTTTCCTAATCCCCACTGTGTGTTGGCCGTTGAAGTTGAAGAAGGACATCAGGCCATTGGTAAAGAGCCTGAAAGTCAAGCACACATAGGATGTACTTTGTGAATTGAACACTTTCAAACTGCTGAGGAGATAAGGCTGGATTGTTGCTTTGTTGTCTTTGTTGCTGACAGTTTGTATCACTAATGATGCCTTTAAAATTACTTTATTGGATCCATTCTAAAGATATGACAAACCTATCTATGACCTTGTTGACACAGTCCTTTGTGTCCTCACCACCAATGTTGCTTAACCTTGCAATCTGTGTCAAGAGACTTTGTTCGAAACGTCAGAAGTTATGCAGTAACAACTGTTTCTGTCTGACTACTTTTTTTTTTTATTATACAGGCATTGCTTGTAAGAGTGGAATTAACTAATCGTATCAGTCTAGGTCGTGTGAAAAATGCTGACTAAATGACATGTCAAAATAAATGTCAGTTTCACCATCAGATTCTGTGCATCCACACGTTGGAGCTGCTGCTCTAGCTGCTCAAAGTCTCGCTCCGTCTTCATCCTCTTGACATGGAACTCAAGAGTCTTGGGGCTCTGCTCTCCCAACACGTTTCACCTCCTGCTCCAATATCTCCAATTTCGTTAGGACACACTTCGGAAATTCCGAAAGGAGAACATTTTGTTGACACTGGAAATATGGTGTTGTCACACGCAAGGGGATCCTGACAGACGAGATTGTGATTTCGAATATACAGTAAGTTACATTTTACTTTCAATAATACATATAATTCAACGTTTCAATAATATTCTACATTCTAATGGATTCAGTGTTTAACTTGAACGCGAGTTTCAATTTTGTAGTACATTTTGAGTCGTTCCACAAAATAGGTGCCTTTTGAATTAGTGCATCATTTATACATAAAATATCAGAGAGAATTAAATGGCACACATTTCGTGGAACAATCCACTTACTGTCATTATTCATGGGAAACAGTTCTGGTCTAGCGGAGGGAAAAGGAGGGTGAGAGCTGCGATGCTCTTGGCACCGTTGGGATTGGCAAGTAGAAGCCCTGGATGAATCTGCAAAATTCAAAGCCAACTCATTGTCAACACAGAGATAAACAGCAAAAAGAAATAGCATTTTCATTTTTGTAAACCTACGCACTACAATACATATTTTAAGGATAGTTTTAATCTTCAGTTATCAAGACTGAACATGATATGTATCATTTCTGCTCATTGTAAGGAAACTAGCACCGATGAGCGAACGTGTCCCCGTCGTGTGCATGTTGTCTGTGTGTGCTCTTTAGTTACTACATAACTGCTCTCACCTTGTCTGATAGAGTAACAGGATGGATATGGAGAACATCTGTGCTCTCTGCTCTGGAGGTGGGACTGGCAAGTAGAAGCCCTGGATGATTCTGTAACATTCAAAACCAATGAATAAACCTTCTTAAAGACTTGACCGGTTAGCTGATTAAGAATTCTGGACTTTTCTGGCAAGCTTTACTCTTGACCCGCTGTGTGTGAAGTGAGATGTGGAAGGAGAGCATCTGGAATGGCCAGCTGAATCCCTGAATTGCCCTGAAACACAAATAAAAACTCAATCTGTGTTTAGTCCAGATAGCAAACAGGTACACCAAATGGCAGGAGGAGAGTTCGAGCTGCTGTGCCTGCTGGATCGACTCCTGGCCAAACTGTTGGATGGTCCTGAAACACAAACATTATCTAAACCTTTTTCTGTCTGTAGGTGGACTACACATTTGATTACTTAACTATTGTCTCTTACCAACTACATCACGAACATGGATGGATGGAGAATGAGAGGGGCTAGAGCTGCTGTGCCTGCATGATCGACTCCTGGCCAAACTGTTGGATGGTCCTGAAACACAAACATTATCTAAACCTTTTTCTGTCTGTAGGTGGACTACACTTTTGATTACTTAATGATTGTCTTTTACCAACTACATCCCGAACATGGGTAGAGGAGGAAGAACGAGAGCGGTTTTGCTGTCTTTTTTGGGACTGCCTAGGTGAAGTTGTTGATAGTCCTGCAACAAACATTTAAACCCAATGAATAAACCTTCCTTAATAGTTGACAGGTTAGCTGATTAAGATTTCTGGACTTGTCTGGCAAGCTGTACTCTTGACCCACCGTGTGTGAAGTGAGATGGGGAAGGAGAGCATCTAGAACAGCCAGCTGAATCCCTGGAATGCCTTGAAACACAAAAAAATCCCCAATTTGGTTGTGATCAGGACAACTTAAAATCAAGGATTTGGATAGGAAAATGCATATGTACTGTATATCATGTGTAAATAATGATCCTGATAGGCAGAGATGCCTGATACAATACGGAAAATCCCATCTGTGCTACCCTGTGAAAGGTTTGACATTTCCCACTGACTCTTCAGTTTCTCTTACCCCGTCTAGGCGGGTCTCCATTAAATTCATCTTTGGCTGGGTGGGAGGGAGAACAAGACCGGCTTTTCTGCCTTTTTTGGGACTGCCCAGGTGAACTTCTGGATAGTCCTGCAACAAACATTTAAGCACATGACACATACAGTAAACCATGCATGCAATGTTATTTGATGCACATCAAAACCCGTCATTTATACATAAAATATCAGAGGGATTCAAAAGGCACACATTTTGTGGAAAAATCCACATACTGGCATTATTCATGGGAAACAGCTCTGGTCTTGATCAGTTGTGGATGTACAGTTGAAGTCGGAAGTTTACATACACTTAGGTTGGAGTCATTAAAAATCTTTTTTCAACCATTCGACAAATGTTTTGTTAACAAACTATAGTTTTGGCCAGTCGGCTAGGACATCTACTTTGTCACATGAGTCGACGCTGCAGAGACAAAGCAGGTACGGGGAGTCAAACATTTAATAAGGAATGGACATGGAATGAGACAGGAACAGCGTCAGCATACAAGAAAACAAAGACAAAAAACTAAAAATACAGAAGCAGGGAACAGAGCAAGGGAACTGACAAATATAGGGGAGGTAATAACAGGTGATGAGTGAATCCAGGTGAGTCCAATATCGCTGATGCGTGTGACGAGGGAAGGCAGGTGTGCGTAATGGATGATAGGAGTGCGTGACGCAGGGCAGCCCAGGGGGGGGAAAGAGTGGGAGCAGACGTGACAGTACCCCCCCCCCCCCCCCCCCCCCTAGGGGCACCACCCAGTGTCCCACCTGGGTGAACCGACCGAGACATGGGCGCTGTGCAAGCCGGTTAGGGCGTGGAAGCCCAACAAACCGGCAGGAGTCTGAGAGCCTGGCGAGCTGGCTGAGGCAAGACGCCTGGTGATCTCGCTGCAGAGGGAGCCCGAAGATCCGGTGGAGTGTGACGTGGGATGGGAAGCCGCTGAGTCAACCAGGCAAGGAAACTTCTCGGGCCAGCGAGGCCGTGAAATCCCGACGGGCTGGCATAGGCACCCCCGGTACCATCGGCTGCGGGAATCCACCCCGACATCACCAACAAAACAAAAAAAAACAAAACAAAAACTCCTGGACCGACTGGGCGAACAAGACTGATGATCCGGATGAGGCCCGACGTGGGATGGGCGCCATCCGAGCCAACCGGGGCAAGGAAACCTCTCGGGCCAGCTAGGGCGTGGAAGCCCGACAAGCTGGCTAGGCACCCCCGGTTCCATCGGTGGCGACCCAGAGCCGATGCCACCATACCAACCGGAATGCCGTACTCCCCGATGCTTCGTGTGATATTTCAACATTCTGTCACATTAGTCGACGCTGGAGAGATGAAGCAGGTACAGGGAGTTAACCTGATGAGGACAGAGGGCGCTGTTTTCACTTTGGGGGAAAATCGTGCCCAATTTAAACGGCCTCGTACTCAATTCTTGCTCGTACAATATGCATATTATTATTACTATTGGATAGAAAACACTCTCTAGTTTCTAAAACCGTTTGAATTTTGTCTGTGAGTAAAACAGAACTCATTTGGCAGCACACTTTCTGACCAGGAAGTGGAAAGTCTGAAAATGATGCTCTGTTCAAGGACCTGCCTATAAATGGGCATGATACGTATGAGTATACATGCACGTCATACACCTTCCCCTAGATGTCAAGAGGAAGTGAGAGAAGAAATTAAGTGATTATCTTGGTCTGAGGTGGAATAAATCCTCTTGGAATGACGTGTCCGCCATTTCCTGTTTTCTGGAAAGCGCGAAGATGAACCTGGAATTGCCTTCTGGACAGCTGTCGTTATAGGCGAATACTATCTCCGGCTTTGATTTTATTTGATACATGTCACAATATCATCGTAAAGTATGTTTTTTCAATATAGTTTTATTAGATTATTGAAATTTTTTCGGGACATTAGGCGTGTTGCGTTGTCTGTGTTTGTTGACGATGGAGAGCTTCGCGCCACTTGGGCAGTGTGCTTGCTAATTCAAGAGGGAAAAACGATGTTCTAAATCCAAACAACGACTGTTCTGGACAAAGGACCCCTTGTACAACATTCTGATGGAAGATCACCAAAAGTAGGACCCATTTTGTGATGCTATTTCATATATCTGTCGAACTGTGTACTAGTAGTTTTGCGCCCAGGTTTTGGCCAATCTCTCGCTATAACATAAGCCTTATGTCGTAATGAAGATATTTTTAGAATTCTAACACTGCGATTGCATTAAGAACTAGTGTATCTATCATTTCCTATACAACATGTATTTTTTTGTAATGTTTATGAATAGCTATTTGGTCAGAATAGGTGAGAGTCTAATAGAAATATCCGCACATTCTGTGAAAAAGAMGCTACGTTAGCATAATGGATAACCKCTGATTTCAGCTCTAAATATGCACATTTTCGAACAAAACATAAGTGTATGTATAACCTGATGTTATAGGACTGTCATCTGAGGAAGGTTTATGAAGGTTAGTGAAAATTAATATKTTTTGCTGGTTTYTTCGCTAACGCTAACGTGCCTATTGCTATCGCTAACGTGCCTTGATGAATGAATGCGGTTGTGTGGTAGGCTATTGTAGTAAGCTAATATAATGCTATATTGTGTTTTCGCTGTAAAACACTTAAAAAATCGGAAATATTGGCTGGATTCACAAGATGTTTGTCTTTAATTTGCTGTACACCATGTATTTTTCAGAAATGTTTTATGATGAGTATTTAGGTATTTCACGTTGGTCTCTATAATTACTCTGGCTGCTTCGGTGCTATTTCTGACGGTAGCTGTGATGGTAGCAGCAATGTAAAACTGATTTATACCTCAAATATGCACATTCGAACAAAACATAGATGTATTGTGTAACATGTTATAGGACTGTCATCTGATGAAGTTGTTTCTTGGTTAGTTTGGTTGGTTCTTGGTTAGTTTGGTTGGTTTCGTGCATGCTACCTGTGCTGTGAAAAATGTCTGTCCTTTTTTGTATTTGGTGGTGAGCTAACATAAATATATGTGGTGTTTTCGCTGTAAAACATTTAAAAAATCGGACATGTTGACTGGATTCACAAGATGTGTATCTTTCATTTGCTGTATTGGACTTGTTAATGTGTCAAAGTTAAATATTTCAAAAAAATATTTTTTTAATTTCGCGCTCTGCAATTTCAGTGGAATGTGGGAGGAGTTCCGCTAGCGGAACGCCGGGGCTAATAAGGAACGGACATGGAACGAGACAGGAACAGCGTCAGCATACAAGAAAACATAGACAAAAAACAATCAATGCAGAAGCGGGGAACAGAGATGGGGAGCACCCCCCATCCACATCGACGGGACAGTAGTGGAGAGGGTAGAAAGTTTTAAGTTTCTCGGCATACACATCACGGACAAACTGAATTGGTCCACCCACACAGACAGCGTGGTGAAGAAGGCGCAGCAGCGCCAACCATGCACGAAACCAACTTGTCACAAAAAGCACTCACAAACCTTTTACAGATGCACAATCGAGAGCATCCTGTTGGGCTGTATCACCGCCTGGTACGGCAACTGCTCCGCCCACAACCGTAAGGCTCTCCAGAGGGTAGTGAGGTCTGCACAACGCATCACCGGGGGCAAACTACCTGACCTCCAGGAGACCTACACCACCCGATGTCACAGGAAGGCCATAAAGATCATCAAGGACAACAACCACCCGAGCCACTGCCTGTTCACCCCGCTATCATCCAGAAGGCGAGGTCAGTACAGGTGCATCAGGCAGCCTGGCGCCCTCAAATGTCCTCTGGTCTCATGAAACAAAAATAGAACAGTTTGGCCATAATGTCCATTGTTATGTTTGGAGGAAAAAGTTGGAGGATTGCAACCGTGAAGCACAGGGGTGGCAGCATCATGGTGTGGGGGTGCTTTGCTGCAGGATGGACTGGTGCACTTCACAAAATAGATGGCATCATGAGGGAGGGAAATTATATGGATATATTGAAGCAACATCTCATGACATCAGGCTACCCAAAACATTTGACCCAAGTTAAACAATTTAAAGGCAATGCTACCAAATACTAATTGAGTATGTAAACTTCTGACCCACTGGGAATGTGATGAAAGAAATAAAAGCTGAAATAAATCATTCTCTCTACTGTTATTCTGTCATTTCACATTCTTAAAATAAAGTGGTGATCCTAACTGACCTAAGACAGGGAATTTTACTAGGATTAAATGTCAGGAATTGTGAAAAACTGAGTTTGAAATGTATTTGGTTAAGGTGTATATAAACTTCCGACTTCAACTGTATAAGACACTTATATGTACCGACATTTGTTGTTTCTTTAAAATCTGCGATCTTGACACAAGGCGCAGCATGATTTACAACTGTCCTGTTGACGGGACGCCGATCCCCAAGAAGTCCTCTTAAAACAGTTTTGAAAAAGTTTAACAGTGCAGTTTGGAAGGGCATTTGTTTTAATTGTTGTTGTTTTATTAAGCTTGGACAACATAACGGTACACAACATTGATTATTTCAGTGCCTAAGTAAACCAAGACTTTTGTAATATGACTAAACATACAAATGTAATTGTTGTTATATTACAGTGGAATATTACATAATGTTAGTTTATAATTTGTGCAGGTAGTTTTCCCATTACATTTTCAAATGCAACTGCACGTTTCAAGCACTGCATTCATTAAATACTTTTCACAAGACAATTTTTACTATTGCATGCATAACAAGACCCACAAACACTTTATCAGACTAGATTTCACATAAATGGCAACATACAAAACAAAACACAGTTGTGTGTGAGCTCCTAAAAGCAGCAAAGGGGAATATAAAGCATGCATAGAAGAACAGATCAACGATGTACAAAATGCAGACAAATAGAAAAACACATAACATGAACAACAACCCATTGATAGCAGACACTAACGTGATTCGAACAGGGTGCTAGGATGAGGTGAATAGCCCATTGAGCCAAATGTTACAGTAGAATCATTTTGAAGCATTTTCAAAAAATCTGAAAGCTATGAAAAATACATCCAAATGAGAACTTTCCCTTAGAGCTAAGATTATAAGACTATTGATGAACTCAGATTGCATATTGTGATCCCAGCAGGCGAAATATTAGGTGCCAAGATTGTGTCACTATGTACAAACAAAGGAGACCGGCTGGTGTTAGTGTGTTAACGTTGTCGAGGGTTGTTGTGAGTCTTTCAAATGGAGATCTTATTTCTCTTCTTCATCCTTTTCCCCCTCTGTTGGATCATTGATTTTCTCATCTAAGGACAGCTCAGAAGATGGTGCTCCAGCGTTTGGGAGGAGGGCGGGACTTGGTCTCCTGTAAACAGAGGGAAGTAGAAGTAATACATTAGATGATTGACATCTGAATAATACATTCTATACAACCAAAGGAGGAAATACAGAGTTTAAAAGTGCTGAGTGTCTCTGTATTCGATGGAAAGAAGTATTTCTATTTTCTATGAGATAAGATTGGGGTTTAAATTGTTATTTGTATTTATATGATTGTCAAATGTCACATTTTCAGGGATTCTTAATTAGTACATACTCTCGGGAAATGGGGTTGAGGAAGGTTTAAAGACATCAATAAATAATACCATCAATAAAAAGGAGTGATGCAATAGAGATTAAACTGAAAAAGCATTGATAACAAAATCTATATATTTACATGAAAACTGCATAGCCAAATACAGTGTAGTTACAGTGCACTTACATACCTGTTTGCTTACTGTTATACCTGTTTATAACAATGTGTACCTACACTGTAATTACACTGTAACTACTATGTAAATGTATAGGAAGTGGAACCCAACCTTAAAAATATATGCTTTTTTCATTTAATTAATTGCTGATGCATATGTTGTTAGCTTAGTATGATGGCAAATACATTTCAATGTAATTAGCTTTTTTGTGATTTTATGTATAGATGAATGATGATTCAGGATGGATATGGCTAGGTTACATCTCTAATTTACTCACTGATTCATGAAATCACCACTGTTGTTTTGAGAGGTAAACACAAACAAGAAAACAATGTTTATCAGGTGCAATCTTTAGACAGTGTAACTGTGTAGTGACAAGATAAACTTGCGACACAAACGTCAGGATGTCTCACCAGGTTGAAGATTTTGGACAGTGTTCCTTGGTCTCTGCGGCGTCTGTGAGGTGACTTTGTGGCATCAGCACGCGGTGGCGTGGCCTAGAACAAAATGCTTTATAAACACATGGAACATGGCTGGACCTGGAACCTTATCAGTGCTCAGTTCTTATTAGATGAAGTAGGGAGAGAGGACACCAAAATGGTGTTGAACTAGTAGTTATATTGAGTTTAATATATTTTGATAAATACAATGGGTATAAATGTTACATTACTACAATTCTCTTTTGCATTAAACCCAGAAATGTCATGTTGCTATCAAAATAAATTGGCTTCATTCAATGATCTGTTAGTGTAAAAGAATGCTGTGAATTAGACAGGAAGAGAGATAAATAAAGAACGACCAGCATTACAGCTACCTTTAGGGGGAAAGATGGAAGTCAAAGGCATGCATTACTTCAGAACACACATAACACAGAGAACTGGTGAAGAGCACATGTCAACTCTTACACACTGGACAGCTCACTCTATGGACACAGAGGACTTGAATGAAAACACACACAAATGCAGGATGATTAGTGAGTCACTATGAACAGAGGAGGGGGCAGAGATGAAAGAGTCTCAGACTGGTAAGGAAAGGAAAGGTGGAACTTTTGTATATAGGGGTCCCTGAGTCCTTAACGGTTGTGGTTCATAAATAGTGTGTCAAAGTCATCCAGAAGCAGTGACTGAATTGAATCGTCAGAAACACAAATCATGAAATATATTGGCACCCCAGTCTAAGCTACTATTCCAGGAGAACTGCGTTCGACGTTGACATCTGACATTTTCCATCAGAGTAAGAATAGTAACATTTCACGTAAACAATGTTTGTACTTAGCAAAATTCAATTCAAGCTATGTAAGGAAATATATATATTTTTGATGTTAACTGTCTTGAAAAATCACACAAGGGAAAGGATGAAGAGCTGGGAGAGTAAGAGTTAATTAAGAGGGAAGAACAACATATCAAGACGCTCACAGAACGACGTTAGAGAACGTCTTCAGACAGAGGGAGACATTGAGATGTCATTATTACGCACAAGGCTGTAAAGTCAGCAGTGTTTTGGGGGTTTAGGACTGAGTTTGAATGACCTACCAAGCCCAACACCTTCCTCCACTGGACATGAAAGAGAAAGAGAGGATCAGGAAGATTCATGAAGGCCTACTGGAGGAGCGCCTGTTACTATAACTGCTGAGAATCTAGCTACCCAACTTGCACAGGCCCATGAAGAGATGTAAGTCATGCAATGTAAAAAGCAAGGACAGTTTAAAAGCTAATTAACATTGTTTTCTTGACAGAGGCCTAAAGAAACTGTAACCACAGTAAATACAAAAATAATACAAAATGAGGTAATTGAACTCACCCTGGACTTGGGATGGGGAGAGGATGTCGCCTGAGGCTACAGAACACAACAACTGATAAGGTCCTATTCTATGAGTTCAAAGATGGTTACATGAAAACATTGGCTAATTCGTCAAATCCTTTGCAATACCAGAATTAGATTTTTAAAAACTGTCTTTTTTCAAGTTTGTAGCAGCGATGCAGGCCTAGAGACACAACTTGTCTTGTATTAGATAACTACTTTTTCAACTTTACAATTACAATTGTTTATATAAACTAATAAAATACATGTTATAACAGATACAAATGCAGTGAGGTATTCAATCCTAAGATACTCACGCTCAAGCTCCTGAAGAAATGCATTACGGCATTCTCATTAGCCCGACGTCGAGGGGCTGGCTTGGGGGAGGTGGCATGACCCCGGAAGGACCCCTAAAGTTATAAACATGAGTCAAAAACTCACTGATGTCTTACTGCTACCGTTGGACATTCAGGCTCAATGAAATGTCTACATGGTAATAGAGCAAATGTTAATCAACTCCATAAACATCCTTTTGTATTTTAAATACCGTTTTCAACTTGAGGTGACTTTCTGAACAGATACTATGCTCTGTATTTCTTCATAATAATAATTTGTTACTTTTATTTGTAATTTGTTAACTATCTATTTTTTACTTAACACCTATTTTTCTTAAAACTGCATCGTTGGTTAATAAGGGCTTGTAAGGGGGAGGTGGCATGATTCAGCGCATGTGACAAATAAAATTTGATTTGATTTAATGTTATGCATCTTAGTTCACCTAGTTAGTTTTCTTACATTGTCTGCTCAATGGAATTAGAAATTAAATTAAATGCATACAGATGAGTACAAAAAGGGTTGCATAACCAAATCCTCCCTCACATGAAGGTGATTAGGAGTTGTTTTTTTAAGCTGTCTGACTGGAGGATTGCACTTCAATGGAAGATGCTCAAAACCTGTATAAAGAAACTATTCTATAAACTATAATTGGGCAGAAAGAAATTCAGATTTCCAAGAAATTGGCAAACAATGAACCTATCTAGAAGTACAACTTTACTACAGCAAGAAAATTCAGCCGGAATTCAAAAATCCTACTTTCTTTGTAGGTGTATGCAGATCACAACTACAGATGTAGGATCTTAATTTGTTCACTCCTTTTGTTGCTGCAAATTTTCCTACACTGCAGGAAATTCAGATGAGATTCGTGATTTAGATACATTTCTGAAAACCCATACTAACTCACGGTTATATTAACAGTATTGCACTTTGTAGCCTACTTTTGTCCAGCCTAACCGCCGATCAAGAAACATTATGGGCTAAATGTTCAAATCTTGTTGGTGCAGGATTATTTTGCTACGACAATACTGGTCAAATTAAGATACTACATCTGTAACACAAACTACAGCATTATGTTAGGTTACATTCTCATATCTGTAAGTGTTTAACACAAGCACAGTGTAGATAAGACAGGATATTCTTTCAGTATGTCTGCAATGGGAAAATGCTGTAATTTTCTGGTCTAAAATCCATATATATATTGATAAAACATTACAAACAAATGCATAGCACCAGGGATAAGCTGTTGTTGACCTGCCATCACTCTGCAACGTGCACCCCTTCCTTAGTTTTGGTTGCGATAAAATCTAGAGAAAATAAGCTAAAGACGGAGCTCAGAATCATTTGGGGGTGTTTGATCGACATGCTCAGCATTAGGAAAAAACATTAAACCTTATAACCCGCAGAGGACCACCTGGTGCCTAATGCAAACAGATCACATTTGATATTCTGTTTGCTATCAAGTCTGTACAGCTAAACCAATGGTGGTCAAAGTTTTATGAATTAAAATAAACTATGCAGTAGTTGTATTTCAAATACAAAACACCAACCATCCAAGATCTGCCCACAGTTCCCCTGAGAGCTGCCCCTAAACCCGACTGTTGATTCTAACTATTTCAATCATTTGAGGAACTCTAAGTGCAAATATATTTTATGAGGTAAGGCGCTGATTTTTCTACATTGGTAAAAACATTAAAGACATGCTTCGGAACTTTGACAACTAGTACGTTTAAAAAAAAACTATTTTAAACGCTTTGGGCTGGATGCGTCAATATGTAGTTCATACATGCATAATCTACGATCAGAATTACTGCCTTACCTCAATTAGCCACGAAATCCCTAGTTTGAAAGCGACTGTTTACTGGAAGCTGTGCTGCGCCATTTTCAACCATGTGGGTCAGGCCCCTAGCCAATGAGCTTAAGCCCCTCCCCTTTTGAGTGACAGCTAGCAAGATGCACATACAGCAGAGCGAGATACAGAGAGAGCAATGGCGTGGTGCACATACTGTACCTGCACATAAACTGAGTATACCAAACATTAGGAACACCTTCCTAATATTGAGTTGCACCCCCCCTTTTGCCCTCAGAACAGCCTTAATTCGTTGGAGCACAGACTCTACAAGGTTTCGAAAGCGTTCCACAGGGATGCTGGCCCATGTTGACTCCAAAGCTTCCCACAGTTGTGTCAAGTTGGCTGAATGTCTCTTGATACACACGGAAAACTGTTGAGCATGAAAAACCTTGCAGCATTGCAGTTCTTGACACAAACCGGTGCGCCTGGCACCTACTACCATACCCCGTTCAAAGGCACTTAAATCTTTTGTCTTGCCCATTCACCTTCTGAATGGCACACAATCAATTGTCTCAAGACTAAAAAATCATTCTTTAACCTGTCTGCTCCCGTTCAAATACGCTGATTGAAGTCGATTTAACAAGTGACATTAATAAGGGATCCTAGCTTTCATCTGCAGTCACCTAATCAGTCTATGTCATGGAAAGAGCAGGTGTTCTTAATGTTTTGTATACTCAGTGTATGTGACGTAGTATGCCATTTTCGGGGACCACTTTTGGCTCGTGAATGCTACTTTCCGAACTACTCTCTTAAAGAGAAAATAAATTAAGTGTATTCCTCTTTATCAAAGCGAATTCCTGTTATCTTTAGCGGTTCTATAGCTAGCCCTTCAACTATTCCTCAACATAGCTGACATAGCATTAGCTACTCTTCCTGGGGTCCAACAAAATGTCAATTATATACAATTTTACAAAAATTATATAACATTTCACAATAGATTTCGCAACACATTAGATCTGGAATAGAAATGAAATTTAACCAATTATCTGAGATTTTATTACACCAGGTATTCTAGCTCTACAAGTATTTTAGCTCTGCACAATAAGTAAATCACCAATTTTCAAAGAATCTCTTTCTTGACCGCAGACTCCAACACAAACACTGGACAGATCCATCCTTACCATCATCATCTTAGACCTCTATAGACTGGAAGAGTCTTGGTGAGGCAATTGGTTATGACAGTTGGTAACTCCAGATGCTCACCTTGCTCCCTTTCTTTTTGTCGCCTCCAAAGAAAGTGCTAATCTGATCCATCAGACCAGGGGCCTTCTTCCTCCTGCTCAGTCCAAATGAGCTTTGCCCTGAGCTACTCGCTGTGGTCATGCTGGACAGTGGTTAGGTTGGGTGGGCTTGAACGCTCTGTATCTGGGAGTAAGACTTCTTGCAAACAATCCAAACCAACTCTGTAAACGCTCTACTGTTGCTCCTCTATCTATCTTACTTTTCTATACGTCTGACGTTGGATAGGCAGTGTTTAAAGGTGTCGTCCCCGTGCCCCAATGCACCATGGGAGATGATGCGGGTAAGGTGGGGGTAGGCAGCCACAGTGGCATCCATGGTGCTGGCCTGACTCCAGGCATTCTTTGGTCCATCAGTGCCTGTGGAGTCAGTCACTACCGCCCTCWGCATGGGCCAGCCATTGTTCTCTCCCCTCCCCCATCTGCCTCACCCAGTCTGAGGAACAACAAGGGTTATGTACGAGGCTGAACTAGGGCCCTGATGAGTAACAGTCTCCAGCACTGTGAACCCATTGTTGAAATGGACCCTATTTATCTTTTTGATAGATTATATTGAAATAGGATTTAAATTAGCCCTGTTTTCCATACAGAGTTGACTAGAAAAGGAAACACCCAAAAGCTAACAAATGTTCAAACATATGGAAACATATTAAAACAAACTATTTTAAAGAGAAATAATAACTACACAAATGTTATGGTCAGCCATGGAAAGAGCTTTGACCTCCATTACTGTAAATATCATATTGTAGGGCAGCCTCCGAAGTAACTCTTCTTATAAACTGTATGCAAGGATTCATCTGTGTTGTTTGAGGAATGCCTCATTATCTTTCCAACCCCCAATGTCACGCTTCTAGGTAGCAGAGGTTCTGTTGTCTTTACAGGTCAGTAGGTCTGATATCTGATTGGAGGTTAACTTTACAGTAATGCTATTGGTAAACAACTCAGATGTTATAAAAGGGTCTTATTTTGTTCCTAAACTGCTGTGGTTCTTTCTGTCTGTCTGTCTTTCTTTCTTTCTCTTTCTCCCATGAGCCATCGCTCAGGCCATGGTTCCTCTCTCTCTCTCTCTCTCTCTCTCTCTCTCTCTCTCTCTCTCTCTCTCTCGTAAAGCTTGTTAATGCTTTGTAGCTTATGCTTATTGCCTTGTATGTGAATCCATTCATTTACCAAGTAATTAAATACTATTGTATTTAGAATTCCATTCTCAGACATTTCCTGATTGCCTACTGTAACTCAACTATAGTCTTGCATGTTTTAATTATCTTTATGGAGTCAGATAAACATTTTATAGGCTAATTAAATAGTCTTATCACAGGTCGCATGTAAGATACATACAATAGACACATATCAAATATTACCCCACTACAGTAAATGGTGACCCCAACGTGCTCTATCATTAGGAACTTGTGGATTATATTGATAACTTTGGAAGTACAGTAAATGGTGACTTCCGACTTGATCTTACGGATACTTTGGATTAAATTAGAGTTATTCTATTAGATTCCTCGATATATAACGAATACGTAGTTTACGTGATGTCGAATATGCAAGCAACAGATATTTCTGAGTTATGGCAAACGGCTTGTATTAATGATTTGATCAAATAGAACCAAATGGAACCTAGTCTTTGCTAGACAGAGAGACTAATACAGAAAGAGAGAGAGGAAGGAAGTGAGAAAGAAAGTGACAGGAGAGGAGAAGAGAGAAGAGAGAGAGGTGGGAAGAAGAGTGAAAGACAGAGAGAGATAGAGAGAGAGAGAAACAGAAAGAGAAAGACAGCAGTGCAAATTTACTTAGAATTTCAGTGGTCTCAAGTCGTCAATGTGAGTGAATCTCTGTCCATCGTGTCCATCGTCCGTCATCTGTTTTGTCTGTTTTCCCACCCTTGTTTTCACTGCTTTGCCGGCTCCCCACCTCAAGAAGGTAGGTGTTTTACTACATTGCATCTTGTTGTGAATTGTATGTTATTATAAATAACCTTAATAACCTGTTGTAATGTTGTTTTTCATTTATATAAAGATGTGTTTTCTTGCAGACATTGGCTGTGAAGTTTAAGTTGGTTGGTAGGTATATAGTACATAACTGTCTTGTATTGCAAGTAACGTTTACAAGCATGTAAATATTTGTATATTTTTCCATTTGTTTGCTGGTAAATATTTGAAACTTGCTCGAATTGGCTGTAAATGTATACATTTGCATATTAAATGTATTCATTGCAAGTTGTCACTTATACTCCCTATCCGGCGCTCTAGGTCACCAGGCTGCTCATTATTACACACACCTGTCACCATTGTTACGCGCACCAGCCTCATCAGACTCACCTGGACTTCATGACCTGCCTGATTACCTTCCCTATATATGTCACTTCCCCAGGTGTTATTGACTCTGTTTCTGTTTCATGTCTGTGTGCGTTTCTTGTTTGGTATTATGTTCCATTTATTTATTAAATGATTCACTCCCTGTACTTGCTTCCTGACTCCCAGTGCACACGTTACACAAGTAAAATGTTCAATTGACTGTTCAGTTGCCCAGTTCCTTACTGGTCCTTCTCCCTAGCCATTCATCTTTTGTGTCCAAATAAAAATTGAGGCCAGGTTTGGTATGGAATTGGACATTGGTTTCTAGTTAGTGTTTGCATATCTGGAGGGTCTATATTTGTGTACGTAATATGGCAGAAGTGTCCAGGAGTCCATTACACAGCAGGGTTGAGTCATCACCACATTGCTATGCTTATTCAAGCCCCATCATGTCAAACAKTTAAAAGACAGAGTAGGGGGTTAAAGMCCTTAATTAAACTGGCCTGTACCTTGACGTGGTGAGAGGGCTTCCAACTAAACCAAGCCCATGTTATTGAAAATAAAGTATCCATTGCTTTTCCATCCCACCACCCCTGACTGAGACTGGCTGCCTGTCGAGGACAAGTGACAGGAAGAACTTGCCGCAGCACCTGTCTCTTGATTCTGCCTRTTTCCTCATCCTCTCTCCTGTCTCTCCAGATGYAATTCTGCATCTAGTGACGTCTGATTGCCCAACAATCTGCCCACTCATCCCATCCCCTCCATCTCATTAAATCATCTAAATCTGTTAATGGCATGTCATTATCTACTAAAAAAAATTGCTAACCGTATCATACTGGACACATAATATATGAGATAAGCAGATGAGCTAAAAACACTAGCACTGCAAACACGGAACAAAGAGAGCAGCAGTGCATGGACTTCGTAGTCTGCCTCTTCAAGTCCCCCTTCCGAGACCTGCTGCCTGTTGAGAACAACTGACAGGCAGAACCTCCCAACCACACAGCACCCACCTCTCTATTCCACACACCAGAATTAAGTATTAAAGTCTGATTGCCATGTGAGTGTACAAAAAATTATCTGTGAAAATAAATGAATGACAAGSCTGTGTCACAAAAATATAAAAGTTTATTTATTAAAATCAGGTTGGTTTTCACAGCTGTTTCACAAGGTATTCATTATTTTAAATTGTAAGGTATACTTTGATGGTATTTATTTGTTCCACATTATTAATTATTGTATCGTAGGATAGTTTGGACACATCTACTATTTATTTTTACTGTTTTCTACATTGTAGAATAATAGTGAAGACATCAAAACTATGAAAAAACACATATTGAATCATGTAGTTACCAAAAAAGTAAACATATTTTWGATTTTAGATTCTTCAAAGCAGCCACCCTTTATCCTTGATGACAGCTTTGCATACTCTTGCATTCTCTCAACCAGCTTCATGAAGTAGTCACCTGGAATGCATTTCAATTAACAGCTGTGCCTTCTTAAAAGTTAATTTGTGGAATTTCTTTCCTCAAAGAGTATGAGCCAATCAGTTGTGTTGTGACAAGGTAGGGGTAGTTTACAGAAGATAGCCCCATTTGGTAAAATACCAAGTCATTACCATCATTACTTTAAGACAAGAAGGTCGGTCAATTCAGAAAATGTCAAGAACTTTGAAAGTTTCTTCAAGTGCAGTCGCAAAAACCATCAAGCTCTATGTTGAAACTGGCTCTCATGAGGACCGCCACAGGAAAGGAAGAGTTACCTTTGCTGCAGAGAGCATAAGTTAATTAGAGTTCACAGCACCTCAGATTGCCGCACAAATATATGCTTCACACAGATCAAGTAACAGACACATCTCAACATCAACTGTTCAGAGGCGACTGTGTGAATCAGGCCTTCATGGTCGAACTGATACAAAGAAACCACTACTAAAGGACACCAATAAGAAGAAGAGACTTGCTTGGGCCAAGAAACTCGAGCAATGGACATTAAACCGGTGGATATCTGTCTTTTGGTCTGATGAGTCCAAATTTGTAAGACGTAGAGTAGGTGAACGGATGATCTCTGCATGTGCGGTTCCCACTG
The DNA here is from genome assembly GCF_002910315.2 of Salvelinus sp. IW2-2015. Classification (NCBI taxonomy): domain Eukaryota; kingdom Metazoa; phylum Chordata; class Actinopteri; order Salmoniformes; family Salmonidae; genus Salvelinus; species Salvelinus sp. IW2-2015. Next base: position 136,989 of record NW_019942573.1, on the reverse strand, counting down.
TGAAGCATMGAGCAGGAGGTGTGATGGTGTGGGGGGGCTTTGCTGGTGACACTGTCAATMATTTATTTAGAATTGAAGSCACACTTAACCAGAATGGCCACCACAGCATTCTGCGGCGATACGCCATCCCACCTGGTTTGCGCTTAGTGGGACTATCATTTGTTTTTCAACAGGACAATGACCCAACACACCTCCAGGATGTGTAAGGGCTATTTGACCAAGAAGGAGKGTGATGGAGTGCTGTATCAGTTGAACTGGCTTCCACAATCACCCGACCTCGACCCAATTAAACCCAATTAAGAAGGTTTGGGATGAGTTGGACCGCAGAGTGAAAGAAAAGCAGCCAACAAGTTCTCAGCATATTGGGATCTCCTTCAAGACTGATGGGAAAGCATTCTTCATGAAGCTGGTTGAGAGAATGCCAAGAATGTGCAAAGCAGTCATCAAGGCAAAGGCTGGCTATTTGAAGAATCTCAAATATAAAATATATTTTGATTTGTTTAACGCTCTTTTGGTTACTACATGATTCCATATGTGTTATTTCATAGTTTTGATGTCTTCACTATTATTCTACAATGTAGAAAATAGTGAGAATAAAGAAAAACCCTTGAATCAGTAGGTGTGTCCAAACTTTTTACTGGTTCTGTATATATTCAACCACAAGGGTGTACTAAAAAGCTATGCAAGATAGAAAAAATGTATCATAATAGAGGACTTCTGAAATAAATGTATTTCAGTTTAGATAAGCGAAGTGCAGGTTAAACTAAAAACATGACAGCGAGACAAGCCAGTGTATGAATCAAATGGATTTGCATATGAATGTATGGGAATTAGCTGACTTCGTGATCTGTAAGGTAAGTAACTTTGATGTAGAAGAAAAGAAACGCACACCTATTTAGGCGAGGTGCTGGCTAGCGGAGTAGAAAACTTGAAAATAAAGGAGAGCGCACACTCTAGGAGATCAGATGCCAAAATTTTATATCCAACGTTTCGACAGCAAAGCTGTCTTCATCAGCGTATAATGTACCCTGATGAAGACAGCTTCGCTGTCGAAACATTGGATATAAAAATGTTGCACCTGAGCTCCTAGAGTGTGTGGCTCTCCTTTATTTTCAAGTAACTTTAATGTGTCAAGCAATACACGTTTTCTTTGCCATTTCCAAAACGTAGCAATGTTTAAGACTTGGATTTCATGTTGTAATGTTAACAAGGTACCCAAAAGTAGTTTGAACGAATGTTTTCATCTTATTAGCTAAACAAAACTTGTTTAGACAGCGAAATTGTCACGGAAATCAGCCTTGTTTGCATAATGTTAACAAGGTACCCAAAAATAGTTTGAATTATAGTTTCACTTTATTAGCTAAACAAACTTGTTTAAACAGCGAAATCGTTGCTGAAATCAGCCTTGTTTGCATAGCGATGATGAAAAGAACGTAATTTAGGCTGTAATGATCTCAAAATTCTGATCATTAGGACATCACACCGTTGACATAGCAACGGTCGCTGATAGTTTATCGACTCCCATTGTGACGCAGAGGGGGACACTATATTTGGCCGGGGTACATTATTTGGAATGACAGGCCCCCGTGTTGAGGATCAGCTTTGGCAGATGTGTTGTTGCCTACCCTTACCACCTGGGGGCGGCCCGTCAGGAAGTCCAGGATCCAGTTGCAGAGGGATGTGTTTAGTCCCAGGGTCCTTAGCTTAGTAAGAGCTTTGAGGGCACTATAGTGTGAACGTTGAGCTGTAGTCAACGAACAGCATTCTCACATAGGTGTTCCTTTTGTCCAGGTGGACAAAAGTGGATCTGTTAGGGCGGTACGCAAATTGTAGTGGGTCTAGGGTTTCTTGGATGATGGTGTTGCAATGAGCCATGACCAGCCTTTCAAAGCACTTCATTTCTACAGACGTGCGTGCTACAGGGCGGTAGCCATTTAGGCAGGTTGCCTTAGTGTTTGTGGGCACAGAGACTATGGTGGTCTGCTTGAAACATGTAGGTATTACAGACTCAGTCAGGGAGAGGTTGAAAATGTTAGTGAAGACACTTGCCATTGGTCAGTGCATGCTCTGAGTACGTGTCCTGGTAATCCGTCTTGCTCTGCGGCCTTGTGAATGATGATGACCTGTTTAAAGTTTTTACTCACATCGGCTATGGCTACGGAAAGCGTGAACAGAACAGCTGGTGCTGATGTTTTGTCAATGCAATATTYAAGTTTACCAAAMAATGTTTGTCGAACTTTATTGTGTCATTTTTACCCATTGAAGCTGCAGCAGTTGTGAAACAGCTGATTCTGTAGCGCGGTGAGTTGTGTTGTAAAATATCCTAAAATTAGCATATTCATATTTTGGAACAAATGCCTTTTGTTATGGATGGTTATTTTTGTTGAACAAACAAAGCTATGTAAAGAAGGTAACTTTCAGAGCAAAATAATCAACTTTTCAAATCTCTAATTTTACAATAATAGGTTGGGGTGAATACCAAATATTTAATACCATTTTAAAGCTAAACAGAAAATATTGACTTAGTAGGATTAACCTGCAATGGCCTCAAAGACATTCCAAATAGTACTTTCACAGAACTCACTCCGGTGATTGATGGTGTCTAAGGTTTCTGTTTTCTGACAAATTCAGAGACCTCTGCTCTGCACACCAAAGTAGAGTACAGATAATAACTTTGACAAAGTGAGATTAAACATGAGAGTAGAATCTCAGATTGCTTTGAAACATCAGAAGAACAGATAAGCTAAAATAAAATGGAAGTGTTATGAGAGAAACACATTAATCTCAACTAGTCTAGTGTGAAATGCAGCAAGCTTCATTTTCCCCAATACAATTAGAAGGAACTTAAAAGAGAATGTTTCTTCAGAAAGTGTGAACTACACATTGTATGCCATGTCAAAAAAAGCTATTATACTTTAGCCTGACACATAGGCCTATAAACTTAACGTAGGAGGTGTGTCAAATTAAATCTGCACAATGCTAATTGTTCACTGCATGCTGGTCATGAGAGTCAAAACTCCATGAGAACAACCGGCTGTGGCTTGCACAATAGAGTTATGCTGTTCATGGGTGAACACATTGCTTCTTTTTATAAATAGTAGCACGGTTTTAATGGCTTTTGGCCACTCTATAAATGGAGTACACTTGGAGGGAGACATTTATCTAATGTCTACAGTAGTCCGTCTGTTTTGTCAGGGAGGGTCTATGAACAGAGATAGAGAGCAGGAATGCATGGAGTGGGTTGACTGCACTGCATGTGCCCTCGTGTCCAGAAGACTCTTGGCTTTGTCCCTCCAGTTTGAAGGTCGAGAGAGACTGCGGGGGAAACAATATGGGCCATGGAAGAAGATAACCTTGAACCACGAGAAGAATGTAGATCCAGAGACCAAGACACCCACCTAGGGTAGCAGCTGAGAATCTGAGATTCTGCTACTTCACAAGGCATTGTGTTGCCACTGTGCCTTAGGAGCCCACCAGCCAGGGAGACAGCTCCTCTGTTTCATCACGTGTGGATGGGGAAAGAGAATATAGGGGGTTGTTTGCTAGGCCTCTAATTACAACAGCAGTTATACTGGTTGTAACTTAACCGGGTGCTTTCTTGCCTAGTCAAATCAAATTGTATTGGTCACACACACATGCAGATGGCTCGGYTGGATGATGTCCTTGATGATGTGTTTGTCCTTTCTGTGACATTGGGTGCTGTAGGTGTCCTGGAGGGCAGGCAGTGAGCCCCCGGTGATGAGTTGGACAAACTGCACCACCCTCTGGAGAGCCCTGCAGTTAAGAGCTGTGCAGTTGCCATACGAGGTGGGGATACAGCCCAACAGGATGCTCTCAGTGGTGCATCTGTAAAAGTTTGTGAGGGTCTTAGGGGCCAGGCCGAAATTCTTCAGCCTCCTGTTGCCTCCTCCACTGTGTGTGGGTGGACCATTTCAGATTGTCATTGATGTGTACYTCGAGGAACTTGAAGCTTTTCAACTTCTCCACTGCAGTCCTGTCGATGTGGATGGGGCGTGCTCCCTCTGCTCTCTCCTGAAGTCCACGATCAGCTCCTTCGCTTTGTTGACTTTGAGGGAGAGGTTATTTTCCTGGCACCACTCGGCCAGGGCCCTCACCTCCTCCCTGTAGGCTGTCTTGTCATTGTTGATAATCAGGCCTACTACTGTTGTGTCACCTGCAAACTTGATGATTAAGTTGGAGGAGTGCATGGCCACGCAGTCATGGGTGAACAGGGAGTACAGGAGGGGGCTGTGCACTCACCCTTGTGGGGCCCTGTGTTGAGGATCAGCGTAGTGGAGGTGTTGTTTCCTACCTTCACCACCTGGGGGAGGCTCGTCAGGAAGTCCAGGACCCATTTGCACAGGTCGGAGTTCAGACACAGGGCCCCAAGCTTAATGATGAGCTAGGAGGGTACTTTGGTGTTGAAGGCTGAGCTGTAAATTAACAGTATTCTTACATAGGTATTCCTCTTGTCCAGATTGGATAGGGCAGTGTGCAGTGTGACGGCGATTGCATCGTCTGCGGACTATTGGGGCGGTATGCAAATGAAGTGGGGTCTAGGGTGTCAGATAAGGTGGAGGTGATATGATCCTTGACTATTCTCTCAAAGCTCTCAGGGCTCCCGAGTGGCGCAGCGGTCTAAGGCATTACATCTCAGTGCTAAGGGCGTCACTACAGACACCCTGGTTTGAATCCAGGCTGTCTCACAGCCGGCTGTGATTGGAGTCCCATGGGCAGCGCCCAATTGACCAAGCGTCGTCCGGGTTTGGCCGGTGTAGGCCGTCATTGTAAATGAGAATTTGTTCTTAACTGACTTGCCTAGTTAAATAAAGGTTAAATAAAAAATGCTCTTCATGATGACTGAAGTGAATGCTATGGGGCAGTCGTCATTTAATCAGTTAACTTTCTTTCTTGGGTTCAGGAGCAATGGTTTCTACTTCATTCAATTCAGACAGTCAATACGGTTGAAAGTATGGATTATACCCCTCGTGCTCTGCGCAGGTCGAGTAATAATAACAACAAAAGTCCCGCCGGTGACGTGATAGCGTGGGAGGACCACGTACTGTCTCTATTTCCTTCTTGCAAAATTAGCTTAATTGTATCACACAAGTTGACTGCTCCTGTTTTTGCTCAGATTGCATCTTCCCAGGTCCCGGTAGGGTAAGCTAAACTCTGTGTGAGTTGTGTGTACTGTCAGTCTGTCATCAACAGGTTGTGACCTGTGGGTCAGAGTGCAAAATTCGCCCTCCAAGGCTGTATGACAGCTCTCCCCTACCTATCCATTTTATCGGAAGATATCGGGCTTCCTTGTCTTGTGCTGACTTAGCCCACCAGCTAATGTGTGTGTTGGCCACCGTACTCCGGTGCTAACCTTGTCAAGATATTCTACACTGCCATGCTCGTTATCGAGGCCACAGGACACTAGTCATCTTTCGACTATTTAAAACTCAAATCACTTCCCTACATAACCACCTCTAGGAAGGTTGTCAGCTTCAGATTGCCTCCACTAGGCATCCCTCTCCCTTAGTTTACTAACTCAACCTAGCTGCCACTGTGTGTTGTCAGCTAGCTAACCAACTCAACCTAGTTTCCGCTGTGTGTTGTTAGCTTGGCTTACCAAACGACAGCCATTCGTGCGTGTTTTGCATAAATAAGCCTACATTTAAAAATGATATCTCTCCTGCTCCAGCCCTGTGGTTATAGCGCCCACCAGATTATTGTAGCTCTCTACCTTACTCTGTATTGTGGTAGCTGTTGTATACAGTCTCCGGTTACTATTATATTAGTTAATTTGGTGAGTCAGTATATTGCATAAGAAATACTTTTCTTCACATTCTGAGCTGAGAGAACACTGCATCACCATGATGCTGGGCATGCATGGCTGCTCCTCTTGTGGATCTGAACTACAAGTAGAAAATTGTTATGACCTGTGCCCCGCCTGCCTAGCATTGGACAACTGCCTGAGGCCCTTTCTTACCCCTGCTTTTACTGCGCCATCCTGCCTGTGAAGGTAAGGGAAGCGCGACTCAGATAGCCATGATGATGACCTGCTCTCCACTCGAGCATCCAACTACCACTTCAGTTATCAGGATGTAACCTCCTTCACCTCAACATGGTGAAGGAGGTGCCAACTAGTGTTATGGACCCATTCAGTCTCAATGCTAAAGATGGGTTAGAGGAATCATTCCCAGGCTCTGATCACACGGAGTCTGCAGCTAACCTGTTCTTTAAGAAGGCCCGGGCAGCTACATTGTTCAGTGTGCCACCTTCACTGGCTTTTCTTACGGAGCTTCAGAGATGCTAGGCCAACACGCAAGATGGCTTTAACTCATCCTATTTCCTGGTTCTGAAGAAAGACGGAAGCTTCGGTCCAGTTCTGGATTTAAAATGGTTCAATGTTTTTCCTAAAAGTTCTCCCCTTTCACACATTCTCCAAACCGTAGCCGCAGGTTAATGGTTCACGTCCCTTGACTTAAAGGATGCTTACTTTCACGTTCCTGTGTTACTACGGTTCACCTTCCATGGTCAGGCATACCAGTTTGCGGTATTACCCTTCGGTGTCTCCCTAGCTCCTCGTGTCTTCACAAGATGTGTGACCGCAGCCCTGAACTCCCTCCACCTACAGCGAATCAAGATCCTTCCTTACCTCGACGACTGGCTCATCTGCGTCCTCTCTCGCGAGCATGCGGCCAAGTGCACAGCGCTGACACTGACCCACGTCCCCGCACTGGGTCCGCACTGGGTCTTACTGTGAACAACAAAAAGAGCAACTTCACACCAAGCCAAAAGGTCTCCTTTTTTGACATGTCTCTGAACTCCCGCACTATCAGGGCATGTATAACACCCAGTGCGTGGATAGCATTATTCTTCTTCTGCAACAATTCCAGTTGAGTGCATTGGTGAAGGTACGAACATTCCAACAACTGATGGGCATGCTCGGACTCCAAGCGGGACAGAAATACCAAAATATGGTTACAAGGTCATGCTACCCTACTCTTCGGCCGTAGAGGAAAAGTGCTACCTGACTGCAGGTGTCCCTCTCAGATTCCAGCAAGGCGGGAAGTTGTGACGACCGGAGCTTCACTAGCAGGCTGGGGAGCAGTGTGGTAACACAGGTCTGTACGGGAAGAGTGGTGCCCCCGCTGTAGGAAAGAGCACATCAACGTACTAGAACTTCAGACAGTTTACCTAGCCCTGAATCACTTTCTGCCGGTTCTCAAACACAAACATGTCCTGATACGATCAGACAATACATTGAGTGTTCCACATTCTGTACGGTCCCTACAGGTGGCACAACAGCTCTTGATATGGGCCCTACCACATCTGGCCTCCCTACAAGTCATTCATCTCCCAGGCAAGGTGAACGAGGTGGCAGACTTCATGTCGTGACAGAAACTGCCCCCGGGGGGATGGAGACTTCACCCACAAGTAGTGAAGATTATATGGCAGCGGTTGGACCTGTTCGCCTCAGAGCAAACGTCCCACTGTTCCCTCTGGTTCTCTCTGGCAAAGTCCAAGAGCCCCCTGGGCATGGTGTTCAGTTTGAAATTAAAATATGACGAACACTTACCACGCTGCATTTTGGTCCTCCTCTCCTTCCACCAACGAGAATCGTTACAGAAACACCCACCAAAAAAGGACCAAGCAGCATGGTAACCAAGAGCAGAGGGTTCTGGACTCCTGGACTGGGAGGAGATACTAGACGGTAAGGGACCTGGGCACAGCCGGGGAATATCGCCGCCCCAAGGAAGAACTGGAGGCAGCAAAAGCTGAGCGGCGGCGGTATGAGGTATTAAATTAAAAGAGCAATTTGGTGCAGTGTTATAAGTGGCTTTGTGAATTTGTTTGTTGTACTCAGTCAATTGAAAAGGTGCTTAGTTTTGAAACATGGGCCATTTTGATGATCTGTTTTGATTTTTGTGCTTAGAGTTGTGAAAATTGCACAAAAGTCAATGAAAACTTAAATACAGTGTGGTATAAAGCTCTCTTGATAACCATTTAATCAGATGAATTCTCTCACAATAACTCTTTATATAAATGTACATTCACTTTAGAGAGAGATATCAATACAACCCCAAAAAATACCTTGAATGCAGCATTCATACACATAAAGATTCATTAGTTGAATTAGTTACATGCTTTTGGGTGTAATACATACAGAGGGCTGATATCATGCTACTTTCAAAGTAATGATGTCATCATATCACATTTATCCATTAACGTAACAGGAAAAGTAATAAAGACTCAGGATGTCTTCATGCGATCCAAGGGGTCGTATAGGTGATGTGGCCAGTACGTAGATGGAACCCCTTTGCATTCCTGAAGGCAGAAGCAAGCATCACTAGATTACACATGGCATACAGTGCCTTCAGAAAGTATTTGCACCCATTGACATTTTCCAAAATGTGTTGTGTTACAGCCTGAATTTAAAATTGAGTAAATTTACATTTTTGTTCATTGGCCTACACACGATGCCGCATAATGTCAAAGTGGAGTTCTGTTTTTAGAAATGTTTACAAATGAATAAAAAAATGTAAAGCTGAAATGTCTCGAGTCAATAAGTATTCAACCAAAAAGGTCAGGGTAAAAAGTCACATAATAAGTTACATGAACTCACTGACTCTCAATAATAGTGTTAAACATTCGTTTTTTTTAGACTACTTCAATTATCTGTGTCAGTCGAGTAGTGAATTTCAAACACAGATTCAACCACAAAGGGAGGTTTTCCAATGCCTCACAAAGAAGGGCACCTATTGGTCGATTGACTATCCCAAAGTATTTTATTAATTACACTTTGGATGAGTATCAATACACACAGTCACTACAAAGATAAAGTCGTTCTTCCTAACTTATGGTAAGAACAGCTCAAATAAGCAAAGATAAACGACAGTCCATTATTACTTTAAGTCATGAAGGTCAGTCAATATGGAACATTTCAAGAACTTTTAAAGTTTCTTCAAGTGCAGTCGCAAAAAGCATCAAGCCCTATGATGAAACTGGATCTCATGAGGAACGCCACAGGAATGGAAGACCCAGAGTTACCTCTGCTGCAGAGGATAAGTTCATTAGAGTTACCAGCCTCAGAAATTGCAGCCCAAGTAAATGCTTCACAGAGTTCAAGTAACAGACACATCTCAACGTCAACTGTTCAGAGGAAACTGTGTGAATCAGGCATTCATTGTTGAATTGCTGCAAGGAAACCACTACTGAAGGACACAAATTAGAAGAAAAGACTTGCTTGGGCCAAGAAACACAAGCAATGGACATTAGACCGGTGGACATTTGTCCTTTAGTCTGGAGTCCAAATTGGAAATTTTTGGTTCCAACCGCCATGCTTTTGTGAGAGGCGGTGTGGGTGAACAGATGATCTCCGCATGTGTATTTCCCACCGTAAAGCATGGAGGAGGAGGTGTTATGGTGTAGGGGTGCTTTGCTGGTGACACGGTCTGTGATTTATTTAGAAATCAAGGCACAAATAACCAGCATGGCTACCACAGCATTCTGCAGCGATACACCATCCCATCTGGTTTGGGCTTAGTGGGACTATCATTTGTTTTCCCACAGGACAATGAGCCAACACCTGTTGTATTCGGCGCATGTGACAACTAAAATTTGATTTGATTTGAAAATGTATTGACTCAGGGGTGTTAATGTAACTGACAATTAACCGGTAAGTCTAAGTCGTTGTTTTTTGTTTGAATTGTTTACGTGTTCGCTATGCGGGGGAAATGATAAGACAAGCGAAACTACGTGGCTAAGAACTGTTGTAACGGGGATTATTATCGTAGCAACACACTTTTGGAGTGAAGGCAATCCCACGCTGTGTTAGCTAAATGTCCATGTCTTCGGGGGTAGTTCTTAAAGGTTGAAGTGTGTATGTTAAGATGGTAACGTTATAATAATTAAGGATGAAGCATGAATTCATGCCAGGAATAATAAGTGTGAAGTTTTTGATTTCCTCCCTTCTGTAATAAGCAGACAATGAGGTATTTTTCCTTTATTCATGTGTTTAATCTGATACTGTTATAGCTCCGGCTAAACTGTTTATCTATGTAAGCACTTCAGAGTTATATCAAGCTAATTAGAAAGTTGTAAGAGTGTGCTTAACTGTATTTTCATTTACTTTATTGTTCTCACAGAAGGTGATAATTCTGACTAAAACTACAGAATAAAGCCACCAGGGAACAGCTGTGCTCATGGTTACTGGAGGGAGCTACAGTTAATACTTATCTAAATGAGATATTTCTGTATTTAATTTCCATTACATTTGCTAAAATTAAAATAAAATAAAAAACATATGTTTCACATTGTCATTATGGGGTATTGTGTGTAGATGGGTGACAAAACAAATCTATTTAATCAGTTTTGAATTCAGGCTGTAACACAACAAAATGTGGAATAAGGGGTATGAATACTTTCTGAAGGCACTGTATCCTGTGGCAAGAGAGAGGTCAAGGACAGTTGAACTCTGTTAGATGAAAATGCCTCTCCATGTGCATGAATCTGATCATTTAATTGTGTAGGCTACTATGTGCTGTGCTGCATTTACATTGTTTATACTTTGAGTTTACTTATCCTTTTTCTTGCTGATAACAGTTTTTTTCATGACATACCTGGGTTATTATGCCACTTGCACCCCTGCACAGTTATCTTTACCCTCCGAGGCTATAGCTAAATATTCTGCATTCCTGGAAAGAAAGGAGAAAGATAGAAATGTTTAGAATATCATCATCAGCTTATTACCTAAAAACCTGAGATTTTATCACATGGAGATTGATAGAGGACTCTCGTGCCCAAATGCCTGTTTTAGCACAGGCAGAGCCATTAAGGACTTACACCATTTTGACATAGTGAACTGGGTGGGACTTCCTATGGATTAAGGAAGGATCACATAATTCCATGCAGGTCATCAGGTGGGATCAGCCAATGAATTATACGTGTGAGAAAACATTCCATAACTACAGGTGGCATTAAATCGCTAGGCTTTGCTTTATAACTGTTCAAACAACAAACACACTCCACCCTTTCAGTTGGTTTATTTAACTCATTGTGGGACAGATAAAATGTTGTGTTCTTRTACCTGTCTCTATGTTTCATCTTAACCTTAATCATTCATCCCTCCATTCATTAATCTATCTATCCATCTATAACCATTCGAACCACTCTCATTACTTAAAGCATTTCAATAAGTTAAACTACACTGCATTTATCTCCGACTATTCCTATGTCTATTCCACTCTTTTTATCTATTCATATCCTCTATCAATCCACGTACCCCTCTCACCTCTCTATCCATACAGGAACCCCTCTAACCTTCTTTCATCACTCCATCCATCCATAATAACTTCCTTTGTACTTCTGTCACGCAACCATGCATCCAATCCATTAAGTCACCAGATGTATTACTTTAATGTAGCAAAGCGAAGCAAGCAGTGTCAACTGAGCTAACATTCAATCAGAGACTGAATATCATWTATTTTATTGGCAGCTTATTCAGTTTCGCCATTCAGAAAGCACCATCGCTTGCATCTGCTGTGCTTTTGCCAACCAGCTCCCCAGCCTCCACCTGCTTTTGGTTCTGTTATTCTATCTATGCGGGGCATGGCAGATATTCTGCTCCCTACCTATAGCTTGCTTTTGATTGTATACATTAACTGAGCACTTTCCCCACGTTGGCAGCACCCCACAGAGCACAGCCTAAACACCAAGGCCAAATGTAGTATCATACACATTTTATGTTCAATGAAATGTGATGTCAACGGAATACATGAGTTCCCCTCCTGACACAACTATATTTAACTCCAACTTCTTTTCAAGTTGAATTTTACATGAGCTTTTAAGCTATTATAAACATACTTCTAGACTGCTGAAGCAAGCAAGCAAATGTTTTTTCAGGAAAAGTACCTTCTTTGGCTTTTCTAGAGAGTGGGAAATGTGATGATTGTGGGACACAGAGATGGAAAGAGTGAGAGAGAATGGGAGTGGCAAGGAAGACGAAGATCGAGAGAAAGACAGACAAGAGTACAGGGAGAGAATATTGAACAAGGAGGAACAGAGGAATTGCACTACTCAGCACTATGAAAGAGAGAGGAGAGAACACAAATCAACCGGATGGACAGGTTCATAACAGACAAGGACAGTTGGGAGACCGTAATAGAGGACCTAAAACGAAAGAATACAGCTGCAGGAGAGGAAGTAGGGTTACAGTGTTACTCACGCGCTTTCTCTTATTGCTTCCTCTCCTGCAGCTGATATCTTTCTGAAGCAGTATACCATCTCTATGTAGAGCCAAGCCTGTAGCCCGATGATGGACACATACATCATCACCTCAGAGACTATGGAGGCCGTCCCTCTGGTGGCTAGAGAAAGAGAGAGAGATGGAGGGAGAGAGTGGGAGAAAAAAAGCACTCCGTAGGCACCACATAGGCTCTTAGCACTTACAAAACACTTACAAGCTTCATTTCAAGTCATAAATGTTTCCTAACAATTGGGATAATTGACATCGGAATTCAAATTGCTTACAAAAGCATGTCTGTATTGTAATACTGAACCTTTAGCCACCACTTTCAGGTGCACAAGCTTGCTGACAACAGTCTGGTTTTCATAGAACTCATACGTCAAGAGCCGGTGGAAGTGGCAACTGTAGGTGCCCGAGTCATTGAAGGTGACATTGAAGAGGTAGATGGATGCATCCTGTATGTCTTGGCTCCTCTTACTGCCGTTCCAGTCGACGCGCTCCTCAAAGCGCTCATCCACAATGTGGGGGCCCTCCTCATCGTAATTATATATCTAATGACACAGTGAAATCTGGGTTGTTCACCTGGCACTGAAAATCTTTCTTGTTTCACTTCCTAGATCCCCACCCATATCTGGCAACATCCAAGTTAATGGACTCAAAAGGATACAACTGTGTTTTGAGAGAYGTCCCTTGATTAGGAAAGTATACCCAAAGTTACATACAGTAGCTGTGAGCCTACAGTGCATTCGGAAAGTATTCAGACCCCTAGACATTTTCCACATTTTGTTACGTTACAGCCTTATTCAAAAATGGATTTCAAAAATATATATATCATCAATCTACACACAATACCCCTTAATGACAATGCAAAACAGGTTTTTAGAAAAGTTTGCACATTTGTGACTCGTTTCAGGAAACTTTGGCGTATGTCGAAGGGTCACTACTTCACAGGAGAGCCATTTGAATGTCAACTTTTTGATTTTATCAAAATGTGTTTTTTGGCAGAAATGCCTTCTGGAACATGTAAACTTCATGTGCCTTAAAAACAAAGTTGTATGCCATCTGTAAATATGAATAAAATTGTTAAATTACAATCCTAGTTGGTTTAGTCACAGAAAAAGTCGGCAACCATCCCGCTAGCCATGATTGGCTGAGATAATGAGTGGGCTGGACATGCCGAGAGATGAGTTCGGATTGGTCTGCAATATAGCATGCTTCTGTCTATTTGAGCTGGTCAGTATGTGTAGGTAATCCTGTGTCTAAAGCGGATAAAAAAAAAAATATATTGCGTAGTAGAACTGCATAAGTGTTGCACTCCACTTTCTGAGGACTGAGTTTTGAAATCAGTGGAATTAGAGTATGATAGCTAAGGAGATGGAGAAAACACCCGCTCCGGATTACATCTTCAAACTAAGGGCAAACATGGCTCCCGAGTTGCGCAGTGGTCTAGGCACTCCATCTCAATGCTAGAGGCATCACTACAGAACCTGGTTTGATCCTGGGCTGTATCACAACCAGCTGTGATTAGGAGTGCCACAGGGTGGTGCACAATTGGCCCAACGTCATTCGGGTTTGGCCAGGGTAGGCAGTCATTGTAAAATAAGAATTTGTTCTTAACTGACTAGTTACATTAGCTGGTTCGCTCAGTAACGTTACGTGCATAATCTTATTATTCGTATCTCCGAGCAATTTACTTGCTAGTTATAGCTAGCTAACATTGAACCTGTTGGTTAGCTACCTGTAGATTCATGCAGGGTAGTAACGTCATGAGTTGGGATTATGGTCCATTGTTTACCTACAGTTGAAGTCAGAAGTTTACGTACACTTAGGTTGGAGTCATTAAAACTCATTTTTCAACCACTCCACACATTTCTTGTTAACAAACTATAGCTTTGCTGCAGGAGGGACTGATGCACCACAAAATAGATGGCTTCATGAGGGGGAAAATTATGTGGACATATTGAAGCAACATCTCAAGACATCAGTCAGGAAGTTAAAGCTTGGTCGCAAATGGGTCTTCCAAATGGACAATGACCAAGCATACTTCCAAAGTTGTGGCAAAATGGCTTAAGGACAACAAAGTCAAGGTATTGGAGTGGCCGTCACAAAGCCCTGACCTCACTCCTATAGAAAATGTGTGGGCAGAACTGAAAAAGTGTGTGCGAGCAAGGAGGCCTACAAAACGACTCAGTTACACCAGCTCTGTCAGGAGGAATGGCCAAAATTCACCCAACTTATTGTGGGAAGATTGTGAAAGGCAACCCAAAACGTTTGACCCAAGTTAAACAATATAAAGGCAATGCTACAAAATACTAATTGAGTGTATGGTAACGTCTTACCCACTAGGAATGTGATGAAAGAAATAAAAGCTGAAATAAATATTCTCTCTACTATTATTCTGACATTTCCCATTCTTAAAATAAAGTGGTGATCCTAACTGACCTAAAACAGGGAATTTTTACTAGGATTACATGTCAGGAATGTTGATAAACTGAGTTTAAATGTATTTGGCTAAGGTGTATGTAAACCTCCGACTTCAACTGTAGCTAGCTACATGTCTTAACAAAAGACTCAACTATGCAAGTAACATTTCAATAGAATGTCACTGCGACAACTGTTGATAGACGTAGCTGTTAAATTCGCTCTGGATATCTACTCTGATTTCAGAGCACTCTCATCTGAGTGTGCCAGAGCGCAGAATAACTGCGAATTTACGAACGCTCAACACGTTAAATATGGCCGGTGTCAGTAAACGTCGGCAATAAAGCGAAATTGATTCCAGCAGCACAGTCGCAGTCACAACACTCTGGATAACATAAGAACAGCCTAACCAGCTCTGCTAGGGCAGTAAAATGGTCTTTGTGTCTGGAAGTAGCTAGCAAGCTAGACAACGTTAGCCAGTTGGCCTGGGTGCTTGACTGCTGTTGTTAGGACAGAACACTCTGATCAGCCCTTAAAGAGATGGGTGGGGCTAAAGCTCAAGAGGGTGTGAACGATGCTAAATTGTTGTAGACAAAGAAAAACTCTCCAGTAACCACAGCGAGCCTAGTGGTTAGAGAGATTGGGACTAGTAACGGTGGTATGAATGGGCCTCCGGTGTACGAGGGCCCATTATCAGCAACCATCTGTGTTCCAATGGCATGTTGTGTTAGCTAATCCAAGTATCGTTTTTAAAAGGATCATTAGAAAACCCTTTTGCAATTATGTTAGCACAGCTGAAAACTGTTGTTCTGTATTAAAGAAGCAATAAAACTGGCCTTCTTTAGACTAGTTGAGTATCTGGGCATCAGTATTTGTGGGTTTGATTACAGGCTCAAAATAGCCAGAAACAAAACATTTTTTTCTGAAACTATTCTTGTCTGAGAAATGAAAGCCATGGAGAATTGCCAATTAACTAAAGATCTCGTATAACGCTGTGTACTACTCCCTTCACAGAACAACGCAAACTGGCCTTAAACAGAATAGAAAGAGGAGTAGACCCGGTGCACAACTGAGCAATACATTAGAGTGTCTAGTTGAGAAACAGATGCCTCACAAGTCCTCATCTGTGCAAACTGATCCAAGATCCAAGATGCATAGCAGTGCAACGTGGTTTGTCGTCCTCTTCGTTTCTGTTTGTATTTTTCGTCTTTTTTGTATATATTCAATTTATTTTCAATTTTTTCCATTTTTAAATTAAATATACCTTCGGTAACCCGCCTCACCCAATGTGACACGGATCTGCTATTTTTTAGACCTTATAGCCAGAACCTCCATCAGAAGCTAGACATCAGAAGCTAACCAGCTAATTAGTATTGTTAGCCACTGCTACGGCCTTTACCTTCTGAACAGACACCAGCCGTTTAATTTTAGCCTGGATAATACTTGCCAGCCTGCCAGTATCGGACTGTTTTCTCCACTACTCCCAGATCCTTGCCGAAAGCTCTGGACCTTGCATCGGATCATCGCCGCTGCTAGCTGCTACCGAGTGGCGATAGTGGCTCATGCCCCTGCCCCGAAGCTAGCACCAGTTAGCCGCGAGAAAACTAAATTACTACAACTACAATACCTCTTTCGCCATCTGGCTCGGACCCTTTGTCGACATGGCGCACACCGTACCACCACGACTGGTCCGCCGACGTAACTTAATCCGCTGTGCCCTCAACTGGCCTTTGCCGGACCTTGGAGCAGACGCTTCTTCTTACCCCGGCCTGCTAACTTTAAACGCTGTGTCCCCCGCGTGCTAGAGTAGTAACGACTACCCCACGGCTTCCCTGTTCCATCTATTGTGTTCACTGGACCCTATGATCACTTGGCTACATAGTTGATGTCTGCTGGACTGTTCATTAATCAGTATTCAATTTAGTTAATTTTTGTTTATCTGTCAGCCCCAGCCTCGAACTCAGGCCCTGAGTGTAGTTAACCAACCCTCTCTGCCCTTTCATCGCCATTTATGTGTTGTTGTCTATGTTACGTTGTTGTTACCCGTTGTTGTCTTAGCTAGCTCTCCCAATCAACACCTGTGATTGCTTTATGCCTTGCTTTATGTCTCTCTCAAATGTCAATATGTGCTTTACACTGTTGTTTAGGATAGTTATCACTGTTTTAGTTTACTGCGGAACCCTAGTCCCACTCAACATGCCTCAGATACCTGTACCACCTCCCACACATGCGGTGACCTCACCCAGCATAACTAGCCCGTCCAGAGATGCAATACTCTCTTTTCATCACTCGGTGCCTGGGTTTTCCTCCACTGTACCGCAACCCACCATACCCCTGTCTGTACATTATGCCCTGAATCTATTCTACCACGCCCATAAATCTGCTCCTTTTATTCTCTGTCCCCAACGCACTAGACGACCAGTTTTGATAGCCATGGTACCCTCATCCTACTCCTTCTCTGTTCCCGGTGATGTGGAGGTTAACCCAGGCCCTGCGTGTCCCCAGGCACTCTCATTTGTTGACTTCTGTAACCGAAAAACCTTGGTTTCATGCATGTCAACATCAGAAGCCTCCTCCCTAAGTTTGTTTTACTCACTGCTTTAGCACACTCCGCCAACCCTGATGTCTTTGCGCATGTCTGAATCCTGGCTAGGAAGGTCACCAAAAATTCAGATTTTCATATCCAACTACAACATTTTCCGTCAGATAGAACTGCCAAAAGGGGAGGAGTTGCAATCTACTCAGAGATAGCCTGCAAAGTTCTGTCATACTTTCCAGGTCTAGCCCAAACAGTTCAAGCTCTAATTTTAAAAATAATGAAATCTCTCCAGAAATAAGTCTCTCCATGCTGTTGCCACCTGTTATAGACCCCCTCAGCTCCCAGCTTGTGCCTGGACACCATATGTGACATATGTTGATTTGCCCCCCCATCTATCTTCATGAGTTCGTTCTGCTAGGTGACCTTTAAACCTGGGATTATTTGCTTACACCCCGGCACCCTACAATCTAAGCTAGATGCCTCAATTCACACAAATTATCAAGGAAAAACCATATAAACACAACTAAATCCGTTAAACATGGTGCACCCTATATGATATTATTCGACTTGATCCTACACTACTTGCCTTTAAATTATACACCTGGTCATAGGATTCTCAGAGATCATCTGCCTCATTGCCTGCATTCCGCATATGGTCCGCGATCAACGAACCCACTCCACACACCCGATCACTGTCAAACGCTTCCTAAAACACTTCTGCGAGCAGGCATTTTCTAATGGATCCTGTTTATTTTTTTATTTCAACCTTAATATTAAACCAGGTAGGCTAGTGAGAAACAAAGTTCCATTTGGCAACTGCGACCTGGCCCAAGATTAAAGCATAGCAGTGTGAACAGGACAACAAACAGAGTTACACATGGAGTAAACAATAAACAGTCCAATATACATAGTAGGAAAAGAAAGAAAAAAAAAAGATAATCTATATACAATGTGTTGCAAAGGATGAGGGAGTGTAGGCAATAAGATAGCATAGAGGAATAATTACAATTTAGCAGATTAAACACTGGGGTGATAAATCCATCCAGATGATCGATGTTGCAAGTAGAGATACTGGTGTGCAAAACGAGCAGAAAAGTAAATAAATAAAAACATGATGGGGCGTGAAGTAGGTAAATTTGGTGGGCATTATAACCGATTGGATTATTGTACAAGCGCAGCGATCGGTTTAGCTGCTCTCAGATAGCAGAGTTTAAAGTTGTTGAGGGAGAATAAACAGTCTCCAACTTCAGAGATTTTTGCAAGATTCGTCCCAGTCTAGGTCAGCAGAGAAACTGAAGGAAAGGCGGCCCACAATTAGGTTTTATGGCTTTAGGTGAGATCAGTGAGATACACCTGCTTGGAAGCGCGTGCTCGAGGTGGGTGTTGCCATCGTGACCAGTTGAACTGAGATTAAGGCGGCGCTGCACCTTATGCATAGGGACTTGGATAGTGCTGACATGGAGCACAGTACCTGGGCTCTTGCGACGACTCGAACATT